>NW_024868988.1:18698-43867 GCF_013358625.1 Macadamia integrifolia
ATTGAGAACCGATAGTGACACCAAATGCATGCATCAATTCTGCATTCAGTAGATGATGGGACCCATTGAAAGGATTGATACATTGAATTAAAAAAAAAAAAAAAACTCAGAACCTTTAAAAGCTTCATTAATTATAATATATTTTCTTCAGTTTTTTATTTTTTGAATGAAATGATTTTCTGAAATCATGCTTCAATGGTGGGACACCTAACCATTAAGCCAATGTGCTTGGTTCTTCATGTTCTGAGTTGAAAATTCCAAACTTTTAGAGAATTAAAAATAAAAATAATAATAATAATCATAATAATAAAAAAGAAAAAAAGAAACAAAGAAGAAGAAGATCTTAAAGGATCTAGAAATGATGAGCATGGGGAAAGAGGATGACAATATAGGAGAAAAAAAGCTAATGCCAAAAGCAAGCAAGTAAGCAAACTGACCTCCATTAAGCCAAAGCACCAGAGGCTTCTTTTCAGGATGAGTAGTGGCCTCTGTAAACCAATAAAAGAGAGCACGGCCGTGTGTCTCGTTCACAGTAATGTAACCGGAAAACTGCGAGAAAGTCACCGGTGGTTGTCCTGGAAGGGCTGAGATTCGATCCACCTCTTGTCCTTCATCCTTTGTACCACCACCACTACTACTACTACTGCTGCTGATTCCAACTAAACAGATGAACAGTATCACCGAGAAGCCCTCCATCTTAATCGCCATTACTCTCTCTCTCTCTCTCTCTCTCTCTCTCACCCCCCTTACCAGACGATAGAGTAGAAGAGAGACTAATACATGAGCCTGAGTGAGATATAGGTGACCAGAACTAGAGATGTATCACAAGGTGCCTTCAAGTCTAACGTTGACACTTGCAGCTTTTGACAGTTATTATGGTTTTGGGCCAATCTCTCTCTCTCTCTCTTCCCAGAGAAAGGAAATTTCTGGTGGCTCTGCGAGGCAATTAAAGCCTAGGCCAGAACTAAGTTAGGAACCCCAGTGGAGGTGCATAAATGCATAACAAGACTCTCTCTCTCTCTCTCTAGATCTGTTTGTGGGTGTGTGGGTGGGGAGATGGCTTCCCCTCCTTCCCTGGCTTGTGGGTGTGGTCCTACGTTAGAGAGCAGGGACAAGGGAAAAGATGATGAACGGGGGGAAGTGAGACTGCAATACGGATTCCAGGAAGTATAAGACAAGGGGATGGGGTCTGATAAATTGAAGGACTGCCCATAACCCTCCATTCAAATCCTTATCATCTGTACTCAACTCTCTCTCTTAATTTGTGTATGAGATTATTTTTATTATTTTTATAATTTTATTTTATGATTGAGAGTTTAAGAGGTTGTTGACCTGTTCTAAGCCTCTAAATTATTTTTGGGTTTATTTTCTTCAGTAATAAAGCTGGGGTAAGGTTTTCATAACCCATTTCTCCAATCAATTCTACCTAAACTTGCTAAGCCCTAGCCCACACTGACCTTCTCTTCTAACCAACTACAGACTCGTACATCATGGTTAGTTGAAGATTGTAAGAAAGGGATGACCTAGCTAGTCATCATGCCTTTCAGCTGAGAAACCACTAGTAGTGCATGAGTTCAATACTCACACGACGATGAAGGGTCCCATTGATGATTGAAAGTCTTGGGCCATCACAGCATTTTGATATAGTGGGGTATAGGAATGAAAAACCTAAAACGATGGATTCATTCCTAAAACGATGGATTTAGGAATGAAAATCATAAACAAATAATCACATAATGTTACGATTTAACTGGTTCAATAAGATTGCCTGCATTCATGCTGAAAATTATATCTTCACTATCAATAAAAAATAGGATCACAGCTACTCACCCTTATACCTTACTCATATTACAAAGAATGAACAAGCACAAATTTATAATGAAACCTACATGACTACATAGTCACACATTACCAACTGAAGGGTCCCATCGCTAAGGCCTAGACCCCTTGCAGCCTTTGAATAGCCCTTCAGAATCAACCCATTGTATGTGATAGAAGAGTCTGGTGAATCTTCACTTACGTGAAGTGGACTCCCAGTTCACATATGCACATTCGCATCTGTTAAGCGTTTGATGGAATGGTAACTACCTCTGTTTGTCATCCTTTTCAAATATTTTGAAGAATTGTATGAATAAAAAAAGTGTAATTGCTCACCAAGAGGTCTCAAGTTCAATCTTCTTGGCTATTACCTACTTCCCTCCCCTACGTACCAAAAAAAAAGAAAAAAAAAGTGTAATTGCTTTAATTATGTTTTGTAGTTTCATTCGTCTTATAACACTCCTGATAGAATATAAGACATCATACCTCAACATGGAGGGGGAGGGTGAGTCATCGGACCCACTTATTAAAATTAATAATTATCTGGCTCACATATATAATATTGCTCCCCACACATGGGATCGGGCTTCTCTGTTGTGCTACTGGCCGTGTAGCGCACATCCAATGATTAAAAATGCTCAAACATGCAGCCCAATACATTTCTAGTCGTTGGATGTGCACTACAAGACGTATAACGCCACATACGATCTCAATCCCCACACATCACTACTAGTACTTTTTTTTTCTTGGTTAAAAGCGCTACAAGTACTTCTGAAATATATAAGCAACAGTACTCATGAGTTTCTTCGAAAAAAAAAAACAGTACTCATGAGTTGACTCTGACCCAAGCAAGCAAGCGATGGATCATTCTTGGCTTTCAACTGTTAAGATCAGATCTGCCCATGATTCTCGTGATTTGCTTCCTTCTATTGTTCTATATATTCCCTTCCAATTTCCAAGTAATTTTTTTTTTTTTTTGGGTAGAAATTTCCAAGTACTTTGATATCTACAGAAACCCACGTGCATGGAAGCGTGCACACTAACTATTATGGCTAGCTACAGTACTTCCCTTATCATCAGCCAAATGGAACTATAGAAAAGCAGGAGGAACCCCTTTAAGCTTCCTTTAAGCTTTCAAGTTTTTAAAAGTTTTTAACAACTTCGAAGAGACACCAGAACCTATCCTTTACTATAGTCTCCACGGAGAGATAAATGGCAAACCAACCAGTTCATGAATGAATCAAGAAGCTATTAATATTTATGTTTGTCATTGTGGCCATCATGATTCATGACATCAATTCTTCTTCAACCATCACTGGCCCAACAAGTACGGCACCGACCTTTTTGATAGAAAACCTTCTTTGCTTAAGTTTTCTCGTCTCCAGATTGAAACAGAGAAGCTAAGCATTAATTGTTGCGGGCTGGCATTTTAAAAGGAGAGAGAGAGAGAGAGAGAGAGAGAGAGAGAGAGAGAGAGAGAGAGAGAGAGTTCTGCGTTTAGCTTGTGTTAATTTTCATGGACCTCCGTGGAAATATAAACATTTGATATATATATATATATATATACAGATACAGATAAGCAAGCCACTGGTTTCTGTGGAACTAGTAGCTCAATCAATTGAGGCTGGGATGCAAAGGACGTGGGGTCATTTCCAAAGGAGAAGGAGAGAGAGTGTGACACAAGTTGAGAACCTCAACAGCGAGATATGTATATATATATATATATATATATGGAAAAAGAACCCTACCACAATTGTTTGTGAATTTTCACACCTTGTGGCGTTCCTACGCCATACCAATGGAGTTTTCTTGCCCTATATATAGATAAATGAGCCTATTCAAGAGTATAGTTCCTGCGTCCAGACATAGAACCCTACTAATGATTAGCCTGTGCCATAGGATAGAAAAAACTTCCACCCCCTGTTGATACTTTTATGGGCATCCTCATTGACCCCTAGTTGGTGCAAGAGCCGTAGTCCCAGACAGAAATCTCTCCCCCATATATTTATGGGAAAAGAACACTACCCAATTGTGTGCCTCTACTCCCCCTAGTTAGCAATTCGGCCGAATAATTCGCGAATTATTTGGACAAATTGAATTTTTTCGAATTAAATGAAAAATTCTGACCGGATCCGAATAAAAAATAAAAATAGGTAAAATTCGCGGTTTTTTCAAAAGTGAATATAAACCGCGAATAGATCGTAATGTACCGGATTAAACCGAATTATTCGGTTACCATTAACCCACTTAAAAGAAAAAAAACATAAACAAAACAAAATATAAAAAACCAAAACCGAACGGTCTTAACTCTTACCTTCTCTGAAAAGTGAAAACCACAGCCCTCCCATTTCTTACAGTCTCTGCAGACAGACTCTGTACCTCGCTGCTCGTCGATCGCCGCCTCGCCGCTCGCAGCCTCGCTGCCTCGCCGCTCGCAGCCTCACTGCTTCTCTGCCTCGCTGCCTTGCTGTAAAGCTACCTCGTCGCTCGCCGCCTCCCTCAATCCAGCCTCCTGAGTCCTGAATCCTGCCTCGCTGATCGCCACCTTGCTGCCTTGCCGCTCGCCGCCTCCCGCCTCCTGACTTGAGAGTTGAGAGTGGAAACATAGGTATTCCTTTTGATGAAGACGAATCAGTCAAAGTCTCAGAGACACTGCAGAAGCTAATGATAAAACTAACGGGTTAGTAATCAGGGTCCTATATATTCTGAGAAACCTGATAGAGGTGGAGATCCTCTTATTGTGCCAGTTGAACTTGCATATGTGCAGGATTCTCCTGGTGGTAGAAGGGTTCTGATTCCTGAGTCCTGCGGCTCCTGCCTCGCAGCCCTCGCCGCTCGCCGCCTCCTGCGGTCCTGCACTCCTGAGTCCTGCCTCACAGGCTTGCCCTCTCAGAAAAAACTAACACACCTCAGGCTTCTTAGCTTGTAGATCCATCTCACGGTTTTGGCCTTTTGGTTTCCACTTTTCACTTATGGTTATGGCATCTTTTGGTTCTGCGGACTCTTGCCGTCTTGCGGCTACGGGCTACCGGCAACCTCACACCTTCAGTCCTTCCGAGTTTCGAACTTTCGATCCACTTCCTTCCTGCGGACTCTTGCGGCTACGGGTTAGTAATCATCCTCCTGAACAGTGACAGTAAAATCCAAAATAATTTGATTGTTTAAAGGAGAAAACAGTAAGTATTGGATGTTTTCAAACAATTTGCATTTGATAAACTCCTATGACAAATACCTATAGATCATCTGTCATAGGAGTTTTTCTCTGATTGTATTTGTATCTAACTGCCCTCTCCGTGTTAAATTTGCATTTGATTATTGTTCTGTTCTGTAACTATTGTTTTGTACTTCTGTTTCATAGGTTTGGATTTTTTTTTTTAATTGAATGAAATTTGTGAACTAAACTATGTTGCACAGTACAGTAACCGAATGAGTTTCTGTTAGTATGTTCTACTCATAATGCAAAAATCTTGGTATTCTTGGTATGTTTTCTTTGTAATTATTAATATGATTTATTTGTTTGTTCAGATGAAATGATTTTTATGTTATTTTTTTTGTATTTCAACTTTCAACAAATAGGAAAAATGGGGAGACAAAAAGATAAGTTTTGGCAACATGCTGAGCCACTTGATAGTTCACATTTCAAATGCAAATTTAACTGAAAAACAAGTTTATGGAGGGGTCACTCACCTCAAGTATCATTTAGTTAAGGTTAGTGGTCATGATGTTGCACCTTGTGAGAAAGTATCTGATGATGTCCAAGCAGAAGCTCTTCTTGCTATTAATTCTGAATCAAGTAGTAAAAAGCATAAGAGTTGTACCAGTGGTGAGAGTATAGTTGGTTCCTCTCCTTTGACTCCTTTAACTATAACTAGTCAAAGGCAGTCTACAATGGAGGAAATGATCCCTAAGATGGACAAACCAACTTAGGAGAAATGTTTGCGTGACTTATTTATTAAAAATAACATTTCTTTCAATGTTGTTCAATCGGATGCTTTTATCAAGTTTGTGAAGTGCACAACCCGTTATGGTCCTAGTGTTCCTATTCCAAGTTATGGAACCTTTCGTGGAAGAATAATCCCTGAAGCAAGAAAGGACCTTGAAAAATATGCTGAAGAAGTAAAATTTTCTTGGAAACAAACTGGTTGCACAATTATGTCTGATACATGGACTGATTTGGAGAAGCGGTCTTTTCTTTTTGAGGTCAGAGGAGTGTTGGATGCACAATTATTCCCCGGATGGTGCTCTCTTTTTGAGGTCAGAGGAGTGTTCTCATGCTAGATTGACTAGTTCTTATATATTTGATATTCTTGATAGAGATATTCAAAGTGTTGGCCAAAATTTAGTGGTTCAGATAATTTCAGACAGTGCATCCAATTATTCCAGTGCACTTGATATGCTTATTGGAAAGTATCGATGGTTGTTTAAGACTCGATGTGCAGCCCATGGTATCAATCTAATGTTGAAGGACATCTATGAAAAGGTTTTTTGGGTTCAAGAAAATTTTGATGAGGCAAAAAGAATTATTGACTACTTGTACAAGTCAATAATTGTCTTACAATTGATGAAGAGTTTCACAAACAAGGGACCTAAAATATCCTTGCAAAACTAGATTTGCTTCAAACTTTTTGATACTTCAGTCAATTGTTGAAGTGGAAGAGAAGCTTAGACTCTAGTTGCATCAGCTGAGTGGAGGAGTCTAAGAACTTCTAAATTTGTTTAGTAGTGTACACTATTCAAAGGGAGTCGTTTTGGAATGATTCAAAAGAGATTTTGAGATTTATGGAACCAATCATTCGAGTTTTTCGTTTGGTTGATGGTGATGGGGCTACATCACGATATTTGTATGAAGCAATGGAAAGAGCCAGAGAGGTATTGGAAAGGCTTTATGAGGTTGACCATCGGTATAACCAAATTTTGGGTATCTTTGATAAGAGAAGGGATGAAAACATTTTAAGTACCATTCACTATGCAGCTGCTGTGTTCAACCCTACTTATTTTTTGAGTGAAAGATTAAAAAAGATTCCTCAATTGAAAGAAGCAACAGATTTCATTGGTGAGATATTGATTCCACAAGATGTGAGGAGAGAATATTATGGACAATTGACAGTATACCACATGAAGTCTAGCACTGTTTTTACTCCTAGTGCCAAGACGCTGATGGAAACTAGTCATCCTCGTAAGTGTAATAATTACTTTCTTTTTAAAAATTTTAGTTTACTCTTTCTTATGTGAAAATTACTTGTCATTTAAAATTGTATATTTATATATATATATATATATATTTTTTTTATTTTACCAATGACAGGGGTTTGGTGGCATATGCAAGGTGATGCTATTCCTATCTTACAGAAGTATGCCATTCGAATATTGAGCCAATCATGTAGTTCTTCATCTTGTGAGAGAAATTGGACTGCCTGGGATGCAACACAAACATAAAAGAGGAATAGATTGTCAGCAACGATGTTAGATGATTTAGTCTATGTCAGAATGAATTCGTTGATGATGAAAAAGAGGGGTGAACTTGAACAAAAAAACATGTTGCCCATTAATCTTGACAGTATTAGTGTCAATGATTTTGATCAGAGCATTGAGGACGTTGATAAAGAGCTAGAGAGATTATTGGATGATGTGGATAATAGCATCACTGAAGACTTGCTATTTGGTGCAAGTGCTAGTTTTACTGAGAGCGAGACTCAACCCTTAGATAGTATTATCTAATTTAGTTAAGTACTTAAGTTGTGGTGATGTAATAACTTTTGTTATGCTTTTGTGAATGTTTTGCTTTATTTAGAATAGTTTTTCCTTTTAAGCATGGATGATGAAATCATGGAACTAGGTGAGTCATCGATTGAATGATGTGATTTTGAACTTTTATATTTCTACAGGACAATTTCTTTAGAAATTGGATTACTGTAACTATTGTTTCCATCACCCAATGACAGATTTTTCCTAGTTTTGTATTGTATTGTATTGTATATTTGAACTACAGTAATTTGCTCTTTCTAGGTGTACATATCAAGTTAATTACTTGATAAATAAAAAAGATACAATAAATTAAAAAAAAAAAAGTTCAAATTTTTTGCTCGACTTTTATTTTTGTAATCAAATAATTATCGAATCCGAATCTGATTTTTATTTTGTCCGTTTTTTCGACCACTTTTTTGACCGAACCCTTAAATTGACCAGTCGAATTATTCCGAATAATTCTCCATCCGAATAATTCCTGAATCCGAATTTGCTAACTATACTACTCCCATACTCAACGTGTGGTGAAATGACCAATTCGCTTCCATGGTTAATTCCCGTAAATAGGTAATGATTTAGCAAGGGCCCATAACCACATTGTCATTGGCCCACGTGCTGGTATAAAAAGCACGCGATTTCTTGGTTGACAAGCTATTCAATGCGCATGTAGATAACAGGAAGTTGACAAGCTAGTTTACGTAAATCAGTCAAACTATTACATAAAGTAATGAATATAATTGCGCATTTCTTGGTTGGCTTTGGCTTTATTTTATGTTTTAGGCAATAAATTTAAGGCATAGTCAATGGAGATCTTTGAACCGGCAAGAAGAAACAAAATGGGTTACTTACCTCAAGGCTCAAGGGGGCTTCAGTTTTCAAGCTTTGAATAAGAACAAAAAGCAGATGGTATTATTTATTGATCACTTTTTTCATTCATTTAAAAGCTATAGACAGCCTAGATATGACCTAAATTACTTAACCGGTAACCACCGGAAGAGTCAAAACAAACTTTTTTTTTTTTCTTTTTGTTGGATAAAGTAGAAGCTTTGGGTTCGAGTGTTTCGAAGTCTAGAACCCAAAAACAAAGAAAAAGAGAGCACTAGACTTTGATATAACCGATAAAGGGTTCTGTACTTTTGGCATTTGGGTTTTAAACCCAGGGCTCAAGTGGTTTCGATGTTAGGGATCTTGGGATCCCCTTAAGAGGGTAAGGCACTTTTCTCAGTGCTCTCTCACAGCCTCACTGGAGGAAGCATCTTGCTAGTTTTCCTTTCTTCAATGGTATAATTAACTTCCATATGTTGGTTTGGTATGTGAGGTCCTGAGGATACCAACTCTTGGTTCGGCTAATCAGAACAACAACTTCCTCAATCACCAATTTAAGGGTTGGATTGCTCTAGGATTCACGTTTTTGAAAACCCAGGCCCAGCCCTAGTTTCTTAGGGCTCTGCCCTAGCCTGGCCCGAGGTTTGGCTGGGATATTTCATCCCAAGTTCAATCCTGTTGTGCTCAATACAGGCTGGGCTTGGCCCTGTTTTGTCATTAGCACATTTAATCACCTCAATAATAATTATCTTTTTTCTTATTCTCTTCTTTAATTTCTAATGTGGGAATAAAAAATGAGTCCGTTCTCTCACTTGTTTCTCCTCCTTTTTTGTTCTAGTTGTTTCGGCATAAAATAGTCGGTAAAACAAGTTTTATAGTAAAATTGAATGGAAAGTTTTACCCTAAAATTTTTCGGTAAATGCCATTGGAAAATCTATCAAGGGCAGCTCGATAGTTGAGAGTCGAGACTCAGTCTAAAAAAGAGGTTTTGATTCCTTTTCTCTTTCTTCCTCACTGACCTCAATCTCCTTCTTACGCTGATCATCTCGGAGGTGACGGAACACTCTTGTTCTCTTCTCACTCTCTCTTTCTCCTATGGTACACTCCCAACCGAGCTTTGATTTATCCTTTTCTCTCATTAATTCCAATAATGATGTTTCTTTCTGTGCTACGATAGGTGGTTGCAGTTAATTGAGTTTAGTTTTTGCTTTTTATTTTTTATTCTAGATTTTCATCTTATTGTAAATGCACGTGTGGGCATTTGTTAGGTGGGGGAGAGAGACAGAGAGAGGCACTTGGTCATCAACTTTAAGATAGTAAAATTAATCTTGCCTCGTGTTGTTTAGTTTCGACATCTAAGCTAGTAAGATAAAGATTATTAAACTTAACCTATGCTTGTTGAAGGTGAAGCCTCGGAATAGAACAATTATTTTTGTCTTGTATATTCTATTGTACATTTATTTTCCTTTTTAGTCTCTCTTGGGTAGATGTTCCCTTTGCTCCTTCATGGTTGGGTAGGGTGTTTTTTCTTGGTTTGGGTCATTGTGAAGCTTGTAGGGTTTCTCTTTGGTCTTTGTACATTTATTTTCCTTCACGGTCTCTCTTAAGGGTAGATGTTCCTGCAGTAACCTGACAGTCACTGGGAGGGGAGTGAATCAGTGAGTCCAATTCTTTTTCCCAGAACTGATGTGAATGTTGACTTGGCGATCTTTGTAACACTGTACTTGCTAGCACACAGCCGTATGTACACTAAACCTTTCATAGGCACTTCCAACTGTGCACACCCATTCCACATTCCACGCACTTCTAAATGGTACAATACAAAATAAAATCCATATGCAAAACACATGTATTTTAACAAGGTTTGACAAGATGCTTATGTCCTTGGAGTAGTCCCTGTAACGGTTTCGTACCTACTCAATACACTACTTTAATTGCATCTACAGTTGGGGGCAGCCACACTCAGTTTTCCCAACATACAACTGAGAAAGCACCCACTGTAAGGGAACATCCACCCCCAATATTTAGCACCCATTAGACACCTTTTTTATTAAATTTTTTTTTCACTAAAGGGTCATTTGTATTAAAAAGAAAGAAAAATAAATACAAGAAAATCAAAAAATAAAAAAACTGACTCCACCTGAGGCATTACAATCAGCAGAAAGAGCACACTAACAACAAGATATGGACACAACACCTAGAAAAAAGAAATCTAGGCCTTTAAAAATAAAAAAAGCTACCTTTTCGAATAAGAACAAGCTTTCAAGACTAAACATTGATCATTTCTTTAAAAGCTTTTGAGTCTAACCATTGGCATGAACATTCTCAGAGAAATTCTGCGTATCTCTCACTTTATTTTCCTCAACAACTGTCAAAGCATCTATCATTGCCACTTCTTAGAGAATCCGAGCAGAAGTAGAAGCCTCCACCATTAGCTCTTTTGAGTTCCGTACAGTCTTAGATGAAGCTAGAAGAGCCACCCGACCACCTTTGATGTTGACTCCCCTGCCCCCACGATTTCTGTGACAACCACAAACCACAGACCAAGCACCAACTCCCTCATCATGAACTTGGACTTCACCACTTCTCTCAGTCTGCTTATCATGCCTCTCATATATTTTGGCCAAAGATTCGAACCTCTTGGAGCTTCGAGATGGTGAAGAAATTTCTTTCCCCTCCTCTCCCGACACCTTATACACAGATAAATCAATAAATATGAGCTTATACAATTTGCCTTATAGTCAAGCTTAAGCTAGCATGCATTCTCAACATTAACAACTATAGCTAGCATGCATACATCATTGTAGACAATATTTGTAATGTAAATCTATAGTTAGAAAATCTCACAGCCAGTTATTTGTGATGTTTTGGTACTCAGGGAAATACTTGAGACCCTTCATCGATCATTTGAATCTCCAACTTCATCTCTCAAGGGTAACTTGGTTCTTCAAGTGTCCACTGGCCTATTGAATGCTCACAGGCACTTCTTCATTGTCTTCTAGTTCTTTAATGCGTAAAAAGGACCTCACTTCTTCTTGTCTCTTCTTTTCTCTCTTCTCTTGGATTTTGGTCAATGAAGAATCAATGACACTCAACTACCTTCTCAACCTCATTTAAATGGAGTGAATGCAACTTCCAGAAATCACCCAAACCCATTCAATATCACACACCCAAGGGGGGAGATTCTCTCTTCAAAACCATGAGGATATTCACACCAAAACTCTCTTCCCAATCGTCCATTAGATAGAGCAACTTTAACGGACCAATTTGGCTTTACGGTTCAATAGATATGATAATTTCAAGTTGGACCAACCAAAAATAGCCATTTAGAATCTTTTAGGGTAGTACAAAATATGCTGACGGTGTAGGGCACTACAACATGACTCACAGTTGTTGGATTGGGCTTTAAATGATGCTTGAGATCTTAGCTGTTAGATCTGAATAATAATAGCTAATAAATCTTGGCCGCACGATGGGAATCCAATGTTGATGCAAGGTTGATGCAGTGTTAGGCACTGATGCCATCGTTAGAGCCGTTGTTGCTCTCTGATTGGTTTGTGCAGTGGAATATAAGGAAGCCGCTAGATTTGATGTTGAAGGCGGGAAGCGATCGAGACCCTTAGATCGACGCTTAAAATCCGTGATCAATAGGATCGCAAGGATCAGAATCTTCGGTGTATGCAAATGCAAGAGCACCAAGCACCTAAGCAGATGGCAATCCAGTGTAGCATCACAGAAGCAGGCATGATGCATTTGATTGACCAGGGCCTCACGATGGGATGTTCAGCACCACCGATCAGTGCAAAATCGAACGCGCCGTCGGATTTGGATCTGGGCCACGTGGCTTAACCACAATTGTAGATTTAAGATCCCTTACCTTCTAATATCATAAAAGCCCCTCCAGCTTCGAAGTTTAGTTTTGAAAGACCCCACTTGATAGAACTTTCATATTTTGTACAAAAACCCTTAAGTTCAAACTTTAAATGTTAAAACTCCTCCACCAACACTGAGAGCTATTTACCAATTCTATATTAGAACTTTCAGACCAATTTCGTCGGAACAGTCGTAACTTCTTAATACGAATTTGGATTGAGTCAAAACGAAAATCTTACGGACCACAACTCAAAGCTCTATAATTTTTCAGAAGATCCGATCATCAGAATCAGTCATGAAAAAATACAAAAATGCCCCTAAACATTACAGGTGTCATAAATTCTTCATCCGATATCAAAACGGGATGAAATGGTACTATTACATGGACGATCTGTCTTCCAAAGAAAATCATTTTCAATGCTAAAAATGCCCTTGAGTATAATTAGGCTAACTTTTTCAGTTTTGGCCCAAAAATCCACACCACCGAACTCACTTCATACACTTCATACACCACTACCATCTTATCGGAGAGATCGTACGCTGCCATGTCATCACTATCGGCCTCCTCACCCCAAATGGCCACATTATCACCGCTATGTGGCTGAGGCTCCAAATAAGGTCAACCAGAAAACAACAGTTCCCTTTGCTCCTTCATGGTTGGGTAGGGTGTTTTTGATGGTTTGGGTCATTGTGAGGCTTGTAGGGTTTCTTTCTACTCTCTCTTAAGGGTAGAAGTTCCCTCTACTCCTTCATGATTGGGTAGGGTGTTTTTGCTGGTTTGGGTCGTTGTGAGGCTTGTAGGGTTTCTTTCTGGTCTATGTACATGTACTCACTTTTAGGAGAAGCAAATTGCATGAGACATCCAACATAACAACTATTGTGTTTTCTAGAGCGTAGGTTCTTAATTGACCTCAATTAGACTTTTTTCCCTTTAGGAGCTGAAATTATAACACTTAGAGCAGATATCTTCTCCAATTTGTAAAACCAACAATTCTTCTCTTGGCCACCTAACAACAAGCCACATGTAAGACACTAATTTTATTCCAATGAAATAGTAATTCTTTGGTTCCTCTACTTTCATTTTTCCAACTAGAAGCTCTCTTATAAGCATACGAACCTCTAACTATTCATTCTCACTCATATACTAAGAGTCCATTTGATAACGTTTCTGCCGTTTCTGTTTCAAGAAACGACAGAAACATAAATTTCCGTTTCTAGGAACAGAAACAGAATTAAATGTGTTTGATAAGTCATGTTTCTAGAAATCGTTAGTAACTAGCGAAAAAATGGCCACGAGTCGTTTCAGAAATGGCCACCTGGGTCATTTCTTGAACTATAAATAGGTAGAAATTTTAATTTCTATTTCTGAAAATAAGTGAAACGAAACAGTTTTATCAAACGGTTTTTGTTCCATTTTCACAGAAACTGTAGAAATGCATTTCTTGAAACGTTATCAAACAGGCCCTAATGTGGCTTCTAATCAGACTCTGTTTACTGGTGGCCCCCTGATATGGTGTCTACTGTTGACAGAAGGATGCGTAATTTCATCTGGTCAGATGATATGGAGACCTCTCGTAGTATTACTGTTAAATGAGACTCTGTTTGCAAGCCTTTGGAGGAGGGGGAGCTGGGTATTAGGAGGCCACGTGACATGAGTAAGGTCCTTCTTTGTAAGCTCTGTTGGTCTGTAAAGTATGATCAATCCTTCTTTGGGAAGTTCATGAGAGCTAAGTACTTAGACCATCATGGAAGGCTAAAATCTGGTGTTAGCTCTTCTATTTGGTGTGGTATAAGGAAGATTTGGAGTGATGTGGAGGCTAATGAAGGTTGGATTATTGGAAATGGATCTTCAATTGATTTTTGGCATCACAAATGGGTGGGCAACGAGCCAATTGTTACGACTTCTGGGTTGGATTCGTCTCTCTTCTGTGATTTCAATGCCAAGATGGGTGATTTTATTTGGGATAGAACTTGGAGCTTGCCATTTATTTCTTCTCCATTTATGAAGGAGAAGTTCATGGCGGTGAAATCCATTCGACTGCCAAATTCCTATTTTCTTGATAGGCGAGTATGGTGTGCTCCTTCCTCGGGAGATTTCAGTGTTAAGTCGGCATGGCAAGCACTCAGCTCCATAGGTCTGAGGCCATTGTGGTTCTCTTTGATTTGGCAGAAGAGACTTCAGCTGAGGCACTCCCTTTTTGGATGGCATTTTATTAGTGGTAAGCTTCCTGTCAATGATCTTGTGTCTAAGAGGGGAGTTCCATTAGTATCTCGCTATTCTTTGTGTTTGAGGCAATCTGAAAGTTTATACCATGTCTTTTTGGAGTGTCCGATAGCATGTAAGGTTTGGAGTCCTTTCCTTCATCTTTTCAATGTTGAATGGCCACAACCGAATTCTCCCACAGAGCTGGCTCAATGGTGGTCCTCTAAGGCAAGCTTACTTCCTTTAAAAGAGGTGTGGTTGGCTAGTTTTTTGCTTATTCCTTTTCATATTTGGTATGAAAGAAAGAGAAGATGATATGATGAGAAAGGACATCCATCTGGACTGATCTTGAAGGAGGTTCTGAGTGATATTAGGGAGTCATCTCAAGTAAGGGTGGTTCTCTCAAAGTCAATAGTCGATTCCAGTCTGCCTAGAAGCCTTAATTTTAAGGTAAAATTTACCTCTGCATCTCTTGCAATTGAGGAGCTGAAGTGGACTAAACCTATTGTTGGATGGGTCAAATTGAATATCGATGGTGTTCCCTGGGAAACCCAGGCTTGTCAGGTGCTGAAGGGATGATTCGAAATAGTGCAGGTATGGTGTTATCTTGCTATGCTTTCCTACTTGGAAATATGACTAATTATAAAGTGGAATTCTCTTCCCTTTTTATTGGCCTAAAGTTTGCAAAGGAGTTGGGAGAGGGGAGGCTGTGGGTGGAATGTGATTCACAGGCTATTGTGGAGGTTGTCCTTAGGAAATCCATTCCTTGGGCCTTTCCTCAACAATGGAGGTTATTCAGTTCCTTCCTGGAGTCTATTACCTGAAGATTAACGCATTGTTTTAGGGAGGTGAATACAGTGGCTAATATTCTTGCAAAAAAAGGTGCAACGTCTCAAGCTAATTAGGTTTGGTGGAGTAGCCCTTGTTTTGCATCTTCAGAAATTAGCTAGGATGCCCAACTCAGACCTTGATACATATTTAATCACTAAATCATTCTGCGTTCCCTTCGTTTGACTAGCTGCTGAGGGCTATGCTGAAGGTGCTCCTCTAACGAGGTGGCGTTTTCCAACCATCCCTATTGATGGCTATGCCCAAGGTGGGTGATGTTTGGGATCACTTTCATTTGAATTTGTATCCGTGTAGGAATGCCTAGACGTTAAACATGTATACCATTTTGTTTTCTTTCTTTAATATATACTTGCTGACTTTTAGCTGAAAAAATGCGGCTTCTACAAGACACACCAACAATAGCTTCCCCTAAATATATTGGTATGCATTCAACTTAATTGGATCTTCGAGCCTTTATAATGTCATGGAGACGAATGACATTGAAGAAGGAAACAATCATTCTGGGTTTTGTTTACCCACTAATGTAGGAGCCTTAAGACAAAGGTGTGTTCTTCTTGCTTAGTAGGTTGACTTACTTGAATCGTTTATGATAGAAGAAAGAGAAAACAAAAATAATGGGTTTCTTAATTTTGTGATTTATCTTGTTTTTCCAAGATGCAGTATGTGGCCATTAATAAGAAACATGGGCAAGTCCCATTCCATCGGTAACTTGGGGTCTGGCAGTCATGATTCTCGTGTCTATCTTTATCTGTTTTTTCGCATCTATTTGTATTTAGTTGTACACACACAATTGAGCAGGGTTATTTTCTACTTCATTAAATTTTAAATTTGAAAATAGATATCATCTTTTTACAAAAACATCCTCTGCAGTGAGTGCGGTTCTGTAGTGATTATTGGATGGCCAAGAGGACCTCGAAGTGCATGTCCAGATGCTCTTAGTCATCCGTTACTCACCATACCGCCACACTCACTGCAGAGAATAATCGTTCTCATCTTTTTACCATTTTAATATTTTGCAGGAGTTTGTTTGGCAATATATATTGACGAGCTGCCAATTAGGGCTTGGTTCAACTTAATGCCTCAGCCCCCAACCTAAGGAATCTCAATCTTGACCCACCCAATGGGTTGAAAAGCCCACCAGGCTCAGGACAGACTTCAAGTGGATTCGAGCTCACTGGGCCATACTTAATGTTTCTCCGGCATAAAAAATATCAATTGGTGCATCATAAGCTGTTAGGTACTTTGGTATAAATGAAACAAACCAAAAAGTCAATACCTTCCCTTTCAGCATGGAGCAATCACATATTAATTAGAATTTTAAAGGAGTACGTGTGGTTTATCTTAATTATAAAATTTCAAAGGAACATGGGACCGAAAACCCAAGTGGATAACAATTAAGTTATTTAATTAAATCAAGATTGTCAGACCTAGCCGTGGAGGGGAATTTTTTTTTTTTTTGGCAAGGATGATGCACGTATCTGGTAGAATTTCTGAGTTATTTTTCAAAAATCTACGGGAAGATGGGATTATAGCACAATCCATTCCACTTGGTATTCCAGTCAAAATAGTGTAGCTGAGAGGAGGAGAGATCGTATTCTAATGGATATGGTTAAAAGCATGTTATCTTCTTCGTCTCTACTCTAGAATTTTTGGGGGCGGCTTTGAAGACTTTAATGTATATTAGGAACAAAATTCCTAGTAAGTTAGTGTTAACAACTCAATAAGAATTATGGACTATTGACTAGGAGAAAATTGAGTTTAAATTACGCATATACATCTTTAGGGTTGTCCTGCAGAAGCAAGGATATATAATCCAAATGAAAGAAACCTTGACTTAAGAATTATGAGTGGTCTACTTGTGGGTTATCTAAAACGGTGAAAAATTGGTACAAAATTTATTGTCGCTCATAGGAATGAACATTAGTTATTAATAGTGAATAAACCAATGAGGATGTTAAGGACATAAATGTTGTCCTTGAAGAGATTCGAGATTTTGGCAAATATTCTTGTGACAACAGATATTTTGAATTTTTCAGTAACTTTCTCAAGTTTATCCTAACTAAAACAGTGTTAAAAATTTACAAGAAGCTCAAATAGAACCATTTTTTTAGCATGAAATGAAGATCAGCAAGCACAACCATTACCCCTTAAAAAAATATCAAAGAGAAAAGATAAAGTTATATGATATGATTACATAGTATATCTCCAAGAGTAGATTGTGATATTGGCATTATGACAGATCCGTTATCTTATAAAGAAACAAAATAAAGATTGTCAGACCTAGCCGTGGAGGGGAATTTTTTTTTTTTTTATAGGTGATCCCCCATCTTCTTTGCTAGTTTCTTCCTCCCCCCTCCCCCCTCCCCCCTCCCCCCTCTTTCCTCTTTCTTTTACTAGCTTGTTCCTTTCCGAAGGTTTGCTTGTTTTGTCCCGTGCCTACTAGCTTCTAATGTGTAGGGCATTTACCCTTGTTTAGCCGGTTTAGACTTTGTTAGTTGTCTCTGATTGGGTTTGTTTTAATATAATTTCCATTCACCCTTAAAAAAAAAAATAATAATAAAAATAATAATCCTTATAGCTAGGCCCAACAAACTCAGTGCTACCTAACATAAACCCACAATTAAATAAGGTTGGGTTGGGTCGGATTTCTTAAAACCTCAGCCCAATCTCAGGTCCCCAAAATTCAACCCAGACCCAACCCTATTAGACTCATTCCAACCCAACCCAAACCTAAATGACCTTGATTGGGCTGGGTTGGGCCTGATTTTTGCTACGGTCAATCTAACCCTGATGGACTAGAAGAAAAATGGCACCAATTCATTAAATGATCAATACAAAATTAAAATAAATGAAGTGCAGTACAATAATAAATGTTTTAAACTCTTGACCATAAGAATCAATGATTCAGACCCAATTGGAGCTTAGAACCGGTTCGGGCTATCCAGGCCAAAAATTTACACCCCCTATCCACCATCATTTTGCCCCATTCGCATTCTTTGAGCGTGAAACTGCTTCTTAACTTTGTTTAGCCCAAGCCCATATGTTTTTCTAGCACCATCAACCACAATGGATCCGGTTTATTATGTCTTCCTTGAACGAAACCCAATGTTTTAACCTGCCTCAAAACTTAAACGTATCAAAAGAACCCATCCCACCAAATATATTTATAATAATAAAGTCAGCAGGATAGATTGCCCTTAACAACTACTTCTCTCATGGAGTCTTCTTTGTAACAGCCTTGTCTATTAGCAGTTATCACGTTCTCATAACCTCCCAAGATTCCATATTAGAATCTTTAAACAATTCTGATCTCTCATCCCCTATAACAAACTCCTTTAATAGCCGCCCTCCCATAACCAACTTTCTTCCAATTTGATAAAACCTTTAAACAACTTCCCAACCCATCCTTCTCTCTCGAACGCCCCCTCCTATCTCTCCAAAGCTCATATATCATTCCTCACTTCTTTGGAACCACCAAAACCTGACTGCATTGGTGGGATACAGTACGTCTTCCAGCATGATATGAAACCATGGCATCTCATGGCGATGAGCCCTTCTCAATCTATAGAGAGAGAGAGAGAGAGACACTGGTTTCATCATGCTGGATGATGTTCTCTATCCACACCTCACTCTCGCTTAGATCTTATTTAATTTCACTGCTCTTCCACGGCTTTCCAACATGATGAGAATGTCGATCTTTAAAGCTTTTAGCAATTAATTGGTAATTAATTCTTGCTCTTTTTTAAAATTAATTGTTCTATTGTGTGTTGTATATATAATTAATTGGGGAAGTGGGCCGAAGGTCCATTCTAAATTTTGGCCTAATATTAAGAATTGGCCTCCAATGTTGAAGCGAAACATTTATGTGTAGACTATAATTTTAATTTGTATTCATAGTTGAGAAGTAGAACTGAAACTTGCACTTAATATCCTTGGTCATAATAATTAATGGATTTGGAAAATATCATTACCAAATTTTGTCCCACCAGGGGGTGTTGTTGGCTGAGTTATTCTCTCCCATTGATAGCACATATGAGTAGCTTTTAATTGTAATAGTCATTACGTAATCAGAGAGAGAGAGAGAGAGAGAGAGGCGTACAAAATACTGATGAAACAAACTCAAATTTTATATAGATTGTAAAGTAGTTGTTATCCCAGTCGTCTCGCATAAATGACTTTAACTAACTCATATTATTTAAGATCTTAGATTAACAGTACATGTCAGCCTTTTGAACCTCCTACTATGATATGGTTTTCTCCCAACACAAGACAGTTCAACAATCCACGGCTGCAAACAAATAACATGCGTTAGGACTACTGGTGTTGTGGACCCCACATAAGGGATATTCACGTGATGCATCTTTAACTATTGCTTTACATCATTCTCTTATCTCCATTTGACTTCATTTTAATCTCTCTTTCGTGCTTCTTTATTTCCTTATTTTGGTATCGGATCCATGTAACCAATCCTATTTGATTGAGATAAGATTATGATTATTGTTATTATTAGCGTTGTATACGTTAACAAAATTATGATTCTCTTATAGGCATAACTCTTAGCATGACACATCATCAAGATATGTCAACCTTATCACCAACTATATAATTAGTTTGTAATATTCTCATTGACTGTACATTCCATAGTTAGAGAAATAGTAATAGGAATCTTCCATAGGTGTAGACATGAATACTAGGAAACTTTCATTTTATATATATCAATTATGGATTCAATACAAATTAGTCAATGCAATCTGCATTTACCAATTCAAGACTTATCATGGCATCAGAGCAGGTTTGGTGCTCTTTTTTTTTTCCCTCATGTCTGAGGATTCTCCAATTACAATTGTGGCTTTAGCCACTCCGGTTGCTTTACCGATTTCCTCTCCATACTTCCCTCATTCCAATGATCAATCGGGTGTGTCTCTCGTCACCCCTAGCCTCTTTTAGACGGCGATAATTAACCAACTTGGCACCGTGCCATGCTGATGGCACTTGAGGCCAAGAATAAAACTGGTTTCATTGATGGGTCTCTCACAGCTCCTGCTTCTGACTCTGCGGATTTTGCTCATTGGGTTCGTTGTAACAGCATGGTGCGCTCTTGGCTTATGCATTCCACTATTTCTTCTATTTCTCACAGCATCCTTTGGCTCGATTCAGCACATGACATTTGGGTCAATCTCCATGATCGTTTTTCTCCAAAGAATGCCCCTCGCACATTCGAGATGCGTTGTGCTCTCTCTACGCACGTACAAGGCACTGATTCCATTTCTGCTTATTATACCATTCTCAAAGGTTATCGCGATGAATTGTTATCTTATCATGCTCTTCCTCCTTGTTCTTGTGGTGCACTGAAGACACTTCATGAGTTTCGTGAACCGATCATTCTTCTAGGTTTAAATGACTCTTATGCAGCTGTTTGCAGCCAAATTCTATTGATGGACCCCTTGCCTTCTGTCAACAAGGCATATTCTATTCTCCTTCAGGAGGAACGACAACGAACCTTACATGATTCCCGTTCCACCATGCTCGATCAAGTTACCATGGCTGTATCTCGTCCACCATTTGCTCTCACCTCACGTTTTGGTGGTTCATCTTCTAAACCACACTATCATTGTACCTAGTATAATAAGGATGGTCATTCTGAATCTCGGTGTTTCAAGAAGAATGGCTATCCTGAATGGTGGACGTCTCGCAATGGTTCTCAAAAAGATTGTTCGGTAGCTCCTCGTCCTACCCTTCAACGATCCTCTGGTTCACAACCCCTTGCTGCTATCATCGATGCTGTCTCACCATTGACCTCTATTCCATCATTGACGATGGATCAGATTCAACAGCTCCTAACGCTTCTTCCTCTTCATGATCACTTTTTGATAAATTTAGTAGGCACCCCTTTCTGTTCTAACTCTGTTACCACCTGGATTTTAGATTCTGAGCAACAAATATATTGCCTTTGATTTATCATTATTTTCCTCCTTCATTGCTACTGCCACCTCACACCCTGTCATCTTACCCGATGGTTCACATATTCCTGTTTCCCATATTGGTCGTGTTTCATTGTTTCCTGGCCTAGTGCTTAATCATGTTCTCCATGTTCCAGCATTTTATTTTTATTTACTTTCTATTCGTTAACTCGCAGCTACATCTAACTGCTCCGTTCTTTTTACTTCTAACTCTTGTGTCATCCAGGACCTACAGTTGAAAACAATTTTAGAGACGGGTAAGCAGCATGGTAGCCTATATTTTCTTGAAGTAACTTCTGCATCACCTTTCATGTTAGTTGCATCCCAAGGTACCCATTTCAATCTTTGGCATTGGCGATTGGGCCATCCTGGTTCTGCCACTGCCTCTCGGCTTCTTAATATTGATTCCACTATTTCTTTTTCAAATAATTGCACATGCACTGTATGTCCACTTGCTAAATAGAATCGCCTGTCATTTTCTTTAAGTTCAATAATTGCTTCTTGTTTTGAAATGATACATATGGATATATGGGGACCTTTTTGAATACCCTTCTTATCCAATGCCCCATTTTTCTTACAATTGTGGATGACTACTCTAGGTGCACATGGGTATATTTAATGCAATCCAAATCGGATGTGAATTCTCTCATCCTTCATTGTTTTTGCTATGGGTCATACCCAATTTAAGGCTACCATTCGTTGCCTTAGATTTGACAATGGGACAATTTTTTTTAATAAATCGGTTATTTCATATCTTTGGTCATTAAAGGTTATTCAACAATCAAGTTGTGCCTCTACTCTTCAACAAAATGGGGTCGTTGAGCGTAAGCACTGCCATCTCCTAAATGTGGCTCATGCATTATATTTGCAATCCAATTTACCACTTAATTTTTGGGGGGAATGCATTCTAACTGTCGCTTATTTAATTAAACGTATACCCACTTCTATGCTCCTTAGAAAATCTCCATTTGAAATGTTACATGGAAAACCACCTACCTGTTTTCATTTGCGCGTTTTTGGCTGTTTAGCTTTTGGTCGCAACACCTCTGTGCAACATAAATTTGACAAACGAGCCACTTCGGGGGTTTTCTTGAGTTATCCTCATGGCCAAAAGGGATTTCGCATTTTAGATCTTTCCACTAAGCTTAACTTTGTTACGCGTGATGTCATTTTTCATGAAATTTTTTTCCCTATTCACTTCTTTCCAACCCCACCTTAATTGGTTCCCCTGTGCTTCCCTTACCACTCCCCAATGAAGATGATGCCATTCCCATGGAAAATCCTCCTGTTCCTTCTGATACCCCACATATCCCCTCTCCATCACCACCACTTGCTCACTTCGTACTCCCCTAATGTTCTCGCCTTCCCCCCCCTCACTTACAAGACTACCATTACACACTTACCTCGTCTCACGAGTCATCAACAACTGTTGGTTCAAGTATCAATCATCCCATATCCAATTTTTTATCTTATAATTATATCCATCCTGCACACTTTGCATTTCTCACCTCCTTATCTAGCCCTACAAAACCTGCTAGTTTTACTGAAGCTGTGAAACACTAGGTATAGAGGGATGCCATGCAAGCTGAGATTAATGCTTTGACCCTTAATGATACTTGGTCCGTCGTCCTACTGCCTCCTAGAAAGAAACCTATTGGCTCCAAATGGCTTTTCAAAATTAAACGTGCTTCTAATGGAACCATTAAGTGTTATAAAGCTCGTCTGGTCTTGAAGGGCTATACTCAGGTGGAGGGTGTTGATTATTATGATACATTGCTCCTGTTGCTAAGTTAGTCACGGTACGAGTTCTCCTTGCCGTGGCAACAGTTCGAGGTTGGCCTTCACACCAAATGGATTTAATAACGTCTTTCTACAAGGTGATCTCAATAAGGAGGTGTATATGACTCCTCCCCCCAGATATCGGCATAAGGTGGAGACTTTGGTTTGTCATCGCTGTAAATCTCTCTATGGCCTCAAACAGGCATCTCGCCGGTGGTATTCCAAATCCTCCAACTCTTTGTGAAACTATAGTTTTTAATATTCAGAGACAGATCATTCCTTATTTTATATGCATCGTGGGCCTGATTCTATGTTTGTGATTTTATATGTTGATAATATCGTCATTACTGGTTCCAATGATAGTTTGATCACAAATGTGAAGTACATGCTACAACAACAATTCCATATCAAGGATCTCGGACCCTTAAAATATTTCCTTGAGAGTGGCCCAGTCTTGGCATGGTCTCTCTCTTTGCCAACGGAAATATGTTTTAGACATATTGGAAGATTGTTGTTTAACTAGTGCTCGTCCCTCTAATACACCCATGGAACAAAATTTAAATTTAAATGACACATCGGGCACTGTCTTATCGGATCCATCATCTTACCGACGCTTGGTTGGTCGCTTAATCTACTTGACTATCACTTGACCCAATATTGTTCATACAGTCAACATCTTGAGCCAGTTCATGCACCAACCCTGTCAGCCCCACCTCAATGCTGCTCATCGTCTCCTTCGTTATCTCAAAGCTATGGTTGGTCAAGGCCTATATTACCCTACCACTTCTATCCTCGAGTTTCGGGCCTATTGTGATTCTGATTGGGCCAGTTGTCCCATGACTCATAGGTCAACCACAGGCTACTGCTTGTTCCTTGATGATTATCCCATTTCATGGAAGACAAAGAAACAACATATGATATCTTGTTCATCTGTCAAAGATGAATATCGTGCTATGGCTGTCACCACATGTGAAGTCACTTGGTTATCTTATCTATTCCGTGACATTGGTCTTCCAATCACATGCCCAATTCCCTTATTTTGTGACAACCAGGCAGCCCTTCACATTGCTGCTAACCCCGTCTTCCATGAGTATACAAAACATATAGAGATTGATTGCCATCTCGTACATGAGAAGATGCTTCAGGGACTCATCCACCTAACTAAAATTCTAACGGCCTCTCAGGTTGTTGATTTGTTTACAAAGCCATTAGGTCGTGATCAGTTTTATCATCTAATTTTCAAGTTGGGTGATGAGCACATTTATGTGTGAAATCTAGTGTAGTAAAACGTGTATTTTACATATTTAGAATGAAGCTACCTTGGGTTTTACACTATTTTTGTAGGTTTTATATTTTCAATGCCTTAAGGACTATCGGACACTATATCTCTAATTTTACACATAAAGAGATCCTATTTCTTTTCATAGTTGTGAAGAGGACGAAATTCTCAGCAAGATGGACGTGTTCAATTGCAAGTACACATTCGTTTGGTTAACCGTACAAATAATTATTCTTTTCGGGTCAGAAAAAAGAATAATGGATCAAAACTGAATCGAGATGCAGAACTAGCCCATCTGTAGTTGTCCCAAGGGTATAAGGAATATTTTAATGCCAATAAGGATTGATGGACCACATCCTTAAGTCATTGAAGATTTGTTTTTGGTAACAACAACTACCTAGCGTAGTTGGTAAGTTATGGTGTACAAAATCTCTTGCTTATTAGGAGGTCTCAAGTTCGAACCTCTTAGCCACCATTTTGTTGAGGTTTTTTTTAGAAGATTGTCTCAGGTTGGCCAAGATGGTTGTACGCAAGTTTGAAGAAGAGAGCGAAAATAAAGAGAAAAAATAAGAAAGAAGAAAAAAAAAAAAACAAGGGCATGGATGGAATTTTCCATTAAAATAGAATATTATCCAAATCCAAGCAAGAAAAATCGACCAAAGGGGGTTTCTTGTGCAAGAAGAGAGAAAAATAGAAAAAGGCAAGAAAAATCGTGGAAGATCTCTCTCCACATGTTTTCTCTCTTCTCTCTCCTCCACTTCATCAACAAGATAAAAAAAATCTTTTTTTTTTAGAATCTCAAATCGTTAGCTTCCCTCCCCATTCTCTATATAATAGA
>NW_024868989.1:0-43832 GCF_013358625.1 Macadamia integrifolia
AAGAAAGATTTTCTTTTTGCCAAAAGTAAGTTTTCATAGAGATGTTGAAATAAAATAATGAACAAACAAGGCGAGGAAAAAAGAAAAAAGAAAGAAAATATCTATGTGTTTGTGTTTGCAGGAAATACAGGAACAAATCCCTAGGGGTCAGAAGCCATCGTCTGAACCATACTCTGAACCATCCTCATGAAGCATCGGGGAGTCCATAGATGCTACTCCTACTTGCTCCAGCCTCTGGGTCAGCTCCTCAATCAGCGCACCCTGCTGGGTAATCTCTTGATCCTTAGCAACTATCACCTTGCACAAGCCATAGTGCATCCTCCTAATCTCTGCATAGACCTCTGGGGACACCTGAGAAAGAGCATATCAGCTAAAGGAAGTCAAAAGATAATTGGAAAATGATCAGATACTCACATAATCATAACGAAAAGGCAGCCCAAGGGAAGCGTTTATATCTGTGTTCAGCTCCAGAAGGTGAGGGAGACTGGGGTTGGCCACGTTGGGATAGGTCTAGGGAAGGAAGCCACGAAAGGGGACGTTAGTAACCCTGAGAGACCCGTTGACACTAGTAGAGGGCCCAACTTGTGAAGGATCGGTAGCATCGACATGCGACCAAATAGCAGAAGGATCTAGACAGCTCACTCTCCCCTGAAAGAACATCAGTCAAGACCAAAACAAGGAAAAATCAAGAGAAGACATAATTTACCCACCCCAGGGGCCTAATCTCATTGACCCGGCCCCAGGTAGCCCAATCTCATTGACCCGGCCCCATACAGCCTAATCTCATTAACCCAGCCCTAGGCAGCCCAATCTCATTGACCTGGCCCTAGGCGGCCCAATCACATTTATCTGGCCCCAGGTGGCCCAATATTGTTAACCCGACCCCAGGAGTCCCTTTCTCTTTGAGTCGGATCCTAGTGGTCCAATCTCATAGACCATATATCCCTGAACTGGCACATGTGAAGCCTAGCTAAGGAAGCTCCAAGCATCAAACATATTTTACTTGTTGCAAGATTGGAAGAGCAATGAATTCCTCTCTTGTAACCATTGGTCCCAGATAGTCCAGATCGACTTGAAAGACCTAGCCTAGAGACCATATTGCCTAAACTGGCACATGCAAAGCCCAACTAAGGAAGAATCAGGATTAAAGTACTAACTTTTTACAGAATTGGAAGAGCAGCGAATTCCTTTCCCCTAATTGGCAGCCCAGGTAAGTCCTAAAACTTTAGAGATATTATTTGTTGCATTTTTTTCAACTCCGTTATAACTGAGCAAGATGATTGTAGTATATGCTCCGGGTGACAAAATGTGGTCATTCTTTTCTTTGCCCTTAGGCCATTGGCATAGGCCTCGGCCAAAGAGGGGCATTCTGTAGACACCCAATTTTGTCACCCTCCACTGGCTATGATGAAATATGGATCTTGGGCAAGACTTCCGGCTTTCAACCTACAGAGATGATAATAGAAACATTCCCCAACCAAAAATCCTGGAAATACCCACGGAGGAGGGAAGGGGTCCAATTTTGGCTTTTTATATATGAAGGAATATGTTGAAGATGACCATACAGATTGATAGTGCTCGGAAATATGATTCTGATGATATATGGTACGCCAAAATCAGATCGACGGATCTTCAAGAATCATTCCCAAAAAATCACATTTTTTCCACACACATGTCACGTACACCGGCCAGCCAGCCTAGCCAAGCTAGCCAGCCCAACCAGCCAGCCTAGCCAAGCCCAGCTTGACCGTGCACACTGTGCCCGCACACCGTGCACACTGTGCCCGCACACCGTGCACACTGTGCCCTCACCCTGTGCATATGGCCTGCACACCGTGCACATTGTGCCTGCACACCCATGTATTCGCGTACCCGTGACTTCACCCGTACCCCCGACAAAACTTTCTCTCTCCTGCTTTTCCAAAAACTACCGTTTTTGGAAAAAATTTCACTCTCCTCTCACTTTTTTGAAAACTACCTTTTCCGACAAAACTTTCCCTCTCCTCCCACTTTTCTAAAAATTGCCTTTTCTGGCAAAACATTCTCTCTTCCCGCTTTTTCAAAAATTATCTTTTTCGGCAAAACCTTCTCTCTCCTCTTGCTTTTTCAAAAACTATCATTCCCGACAAAACCTTCTCTCTCCTCCCGCTTTTTTGAATTACCTTTTTCGAAAAAACCATCTCTTTCCTCTTGCTTTTTTGAAAACTACCTTTTTCGACAAAATTTTCTCTCTCCTCCCTCTTTTTTGAAAACTACATTTTCTGGAAAAAATTTCTCTCTCCTCCCACTTTTTCAAAAATTACCTTTTCTAAACTTTTTCTCTCCTCCCGCTTTCTCAAAAATTGCTTTTTTGGCTAAACTTTCTCTCTCTTGCTTTTCTAAAAATTACCTTTTCTAACAAAACTTTCTCTCTCCTCTTGCTTTTCTACAAATAACCTTTTTCCAAGCTAAAGTTTCTCTCTCCTCTCATTTTTTTTGAAAATCCCTTTTACTCACTGGACAAAAGCCCTCCCCACCAATTTTTGCCTTCAACCCCCCCTTTTACCCATTGGACAAAAATCCTATCTCTTCACTTTAGGCAAGAGCCCCCCTTTTCGTCCACTGGATTAAGGGATTCCCATTCTCCTATTTGGTTGAAAAAAATTATAAATACCCCCTCCCTTAGAAAAAGGACACCAACAGTCACCTGAATCCCCTTTCAGAGTGAAATTTTCCTCCCCTCCCCCCTCTTGATTTTCTTCTGATCTTCGGAGCGATCTTCGTTAAGATCCGAAAACTCATTCGGATCTTTGAAGTGTTCTTCAGGTCTTGAAGATCTTTAATCTAAATTCTTACTTAGATCCAGTTTTTAGCCAAAAATAGTATGTTCTTGAGCCACCTCCCTTGAGTGTTTTTGTGTGTTCTTGAGTGTTCTTAAGCATTCTTAAGCGTTCTTGAGATAGAAACCCTCCCATTTTGAGGTTCTTCGGGTCTACGAAGAGATCTTTGTTAAGATCTAAAACTCTATTCGGATCTTTAAAGTGTTCTTCGGGACTTTGGAGTTCTTCAATCCCTTTTTAGGTCAGCCCATTTTCTTTTCAGAAAAAAGCCTTTCCTAGCTGGACCTCTATCTAAATGTCCTTGGAATATTTCTAGAAATAGTCATTCCCAGCAGAAACTATACCGGAGTGCCACCTCAGCCTAGCCCTCCCTTAGCCTATCCCCAGCGGAAGCTCTGCCAGAGTGCCACCTCATCCCAAGCCTAAAAATAGCCTTCCCTATTCGAAGCTCTGTCTGAATCAAAATCTAGAAATAGCCTTCCCTAGCCGAAGCTCTGTCCAAATCCAAATCTGAAAGCGACCGTTCCTAGCCAAAACGCTATCCAGATAACATCACAATCAACATCTCTTAAGAAAGGAATTTGGAGGTCAAAACCATCTTCCCCTGAGCCAGGAGAATCTAAAAAATAGTCCAAGCCGATACTAATCAGGGGCCCACCCCTCTTGACCAGAAACAGGGGTCAAATTTAGGTATAATCTCTCTCCTCATTTAAGCATATTGTAGATATCTAATAAGCCTTGTTTTAGTGTATATAATAGTTTGAATTCAATTAATGTATATATGTGTAATAACTTAGCCATACATATGGAATAGTAATAATTATGGAAAATGTTCGTTCTCAAGCATTAACAAGAAGACCGATTGAACTGGGAAAATTGGGTGCTTAACACCTTCCTAACTCTGTAACTTGACACTTACCCCCAAACCTCTAGATCAGACCAAATTTTAGATCATTTTCTCAGGAATCGGGCCCACCTCCGGGTCCTAGGCCCATAACCCTAGGTGGTGACTCCAAACCCCATTTGTATGATCCCGATCCTCAAATTGGACCATCATTAAAACCCCCATCTCAAATGATGAATTTTACACTCTTACGAAATAGGCCTCCATGTATCTCTGAGTAGAAATACAGTGGTACGGGGCCCACAAGCGGAGCACACATGACTCGAACCCCTCTCCCTCGCCATGAAGGTGAAGAGAGAGTGAGGAGAGAGGACGGGGATCCATCTCCGGCTGCTACCCTCACAATAATGAATGTCATAGAGAGTACTTTGAGAGCAAATGATACCTGCTTCCTGTACAAGAATGGAAGATATCATCAAACGGCGAGGATGTTGTATTTGTGCCAGCACCCTCGGGGAGGTCCACACACTTTATGACATTCTGAGATTGAATGTGTCATCAAACAGTGAGGATGTCCAAAATTGTGCCAATACCCTCGGCAAGGTCCGTGCACTTTATGACATTCTGAGATCGAATGATGGTTACCCTACATCACACTTTTGCACACAATCACTCATGGTTCCACCACCCCATGGCCAATTGCTTAACCTCGTCTGTAGTCACGAGTAATAGGCAAGGAAGTCACCCCCTTGATCTCGTACCTACGGGTATATCAAAAGGATCACATACCTTACGTATATTGATCCTGTCAAGAAAATAGATGAAGAAGCTAGGAGTGCCACAAGCTAACTGTAGAACTTGTTTGCAGTCTTGAAAAGAAATTTTCCTACCTTATATTACCAATGTAAAGAGTTGCTTTCCTTAGTGGATTTTGGATAGAAGGTTTCCCTCTTCCTTAAGAAAAATGTCCAAATACGTGACTTAGGGGCAATCCCGTCAGAGTCACGTCAAGTCCCGAGAAGTTCCGAGAAAATCAGAGGAAGGACACCTAGTGGGAAAAAGAGCGAGGAAAGCATGACTTTATTACATAGAATATTTTATAGGAATATTCTCGATTAGCCATTTGTATCAATCTCCCACTTATGATATCGAGTGAACTAAGGGAATCAAACCCTATTCACCCCTATCATTAAGCGGACTAACCTTGGATGGATCATTGGTTATTAATCTAGTGAATGTGTGAACAAGGGGTTGGGTATTCAAGAATCCTAAAATAAGCCACTTTTGGTTCAAGCACAATTCCACACCTCAAGTATTCTCTGCTGTCCCTTTGGATGCGCCAGGGTAATCGGTTGACTCGCCTAAATTCAGTGTCACCTCCGTCATCTCTCCAAGATTGTCTACTACCAAGTGCTTACAACCTAATTAGTATAGATCCACATGACTCTGAATCACCCGAGCAAGCTTGGGTCCATCTCGGGGAGACCTTGCAAATAGAAATGGCTAAAGTCAAGAGAGGGATAGCTCAAATATTGCATGCACTTTAGAATCCTCCCAAAAATGATCCCAGGAATGAGTCGGCACCAACTATGAAAGATCTGGATCAGAGTGGAGCTATAGGTTATCGTGGGAACTCTTCTCGGGTTAACTCAGGAGAACCAGAGCAAGTTAGGTCAACCTGTCAAAGAGGATCTTCACCTACTAGCCCAAATGGTCAACGTGGGGTCTATTCCAGGGTCTCTCCTCCTAGGGTACTGATTGATGATGAAGAGGAGTTTCCCACACATGTCCGAATGGCGCCTCTAGAGATGAAGAAAGAAAGGAAACTCAAAGAACAGTTAGAGAAGTTGGAGAACATGATTCGAGCGAGAAAAATCTTAGAAGGCCAAGCAGTGGATTCAGAGGAAATGAGTTTCTTCTTCGAGGCAAGAATTCTAAAAAATTTCAAGTGGCAGACTGATAGGTTTGATGGGTCAGGAGACCCCAAGGCTCATCTCAAAGTCTTCCTTAGCATCGCTACATTATGGCAACTTTTAGATAACCAGATGGGGTAAGACTTCATGTTAACTCTATCGAGACTAGCACTAAGGTGGCTCACACAGTTGGAGTCATTCCAAACTTAGAATTGGGAAACAGTAGTGAAAGCCTTCACCAAACAGTACTCATACAACACCGAAGTGGATGTGAAGCGATAAGAACTTGAGATTTTGAGGCAGCAGTCTAGAGAAGGATTCACAGCCTTCTTGATGAGGTTTAGAGAGTAGGCCAGATTGCAGATCGGCCTTCAGAAGCAGAGCAAGTGGAGATGTTGATAGAAAACTTGTCAAAGCCCTATTATGATGGTCTTTAGTATTAGCATTTGTAAATCTTTGATGCCTTAATAGCCACCGAAACACATGTAGAGAATAGAATTTTGAGAGAGGCCCAATATCAAGGGTCTTCCCAAGATGTAAGCAAGAACACCCGAGTCGGATGGGGAAAGGGTCCAAAAACTAATATGATGAGTGCAGCTTAGCAGTCAGTCTCACCAGCCACTCCTTCACAGCACTTCATAATACAAGCAGATGCACCCACTCAAAAGGCCCCTTACCCAAGAAGGCAATTTTCTGATTTGAGAATGCCCGTAACGGCTGCATATGAGAAGTTAAAGAAGTAAGGATTGCTAGGGATAGTGGCTCTAAGATGGATCAACAACCCTCCTCCAGCTTGGTATAGGGATTATGAATATTGTTCCTACCACACTTAGAAGGGGCACAATACTGAAAGATGTTTGGGTTTACAACATGCAATTTAGGACTTGGTAGACAATGGAACCATTGAGGTCAAAGTCAAGCAGCCTCCCAATGTCAATACCAATCTACTCCCTAATTATGTGAACAATTTGAATGAAGAAACTACAGAGAATGATCCCACTCAACTCATTGTACCTAGAGTTTGGAAGAATCATATGAATGCCTGAGCTTATAAGAAAATCATGAGTGAAAAGGCTGGAATCATAAAGACTCCCAGAAGAAGAGAATCATTCGAAGAAGAATCAGAAAATCAGAGACCCACTGTTCATCCTTCCTCATCAACAAAAGGGTCTATAGCACCACATTACCAGCCCCCACCATACTTTCCACCTTCACTATATTATCAGCCTCCACCATATCATCAACCTTTCCCTACCATCAAAGTGGAGGAACATCTTCATCCTATCACCCCCAATCTTTATATCCTACCTCCCATATCACTTTGTCTTCATATCATCCCGCTTCATATCCCTCATCACCCTTATACCAATCCCATTCTCAAGGTTTGGTGTATAACCCAAAGGAAGGATGGATAGACGAGTATGATTGGAAGGATATGTTGCACTACCACATTCCCCAAAAATGACCTCATCAATAGGGTCAGTGAATGCATTAGGGGAAGACCAAGAAAGTGATCCCACTTCTCTAATTCAGCCCGTTATATCTTCAAAGGATGATCCCCTCATAAATGAACTTCATGCTTTGATAGAGACTAGAGGACACCGCCTTCGCAGGATGCAACCAAGGTCTCCTTAAGAGAATGTTAAAAGTTGTCGGTATATCAATGACTTGGAAATTAACATCAAACTTCACTGGGCCAATCTTTACAACAAGGGTAATGATGCTAAGGATCTTCCTCTTGGTATTATTATATGCCTTTATGGATTGGATGGTTGGCCTCATTTCTTCCAAGTTGATTCCGATACTCTTTGCTGATCTCAATGGTAGCACATTCAAAGCGGACCCGTTGTCAATAAGAACCTGGGGAACCACTTTGTCAAGGCATTCAACTGTAATGAGGAGAGCCCGATTGTGTTGGGTTTCCTTAGGTAGCTCAGAATCCAAGAACATCAGGGATTTCACCGCATATGTTGCCCCTACTATATGTGTGAGGTGTGTCGAATTTATCTCAATTGGCACTTGCACATTAGCGAGAGACCTCAAGACTGCTTCACGGTGCGAAGGGGATGCCATCAACAATCCCCAAATGGAGATATTTGCTTAGGACTTCTTTAGTTGAGCCAAGATTGGTTTCTTCATACTGCTAGTTCTGGCCTCATTAGCCCTTGGCTGTTCTATTGCTAGAGCCTTGCCCTTGTAGTCTTTCCAACTTTTAGTTTCCATCACGTTGATTGGTTTTTTCATAATAATCTTTGTGGGATAACTATATTTATCATCACTGTTGGTTAGGGTGATTATCCCCACCATAAAATCATCTTCTCCTGATTCTCCTATCCTGTTTGGGGTGGGAAGTCGAGGACCTCCATAAATATCCACTGCCCTAGCTCGTAGCTTCTTGATTGCATTAGAAAGTTATTGGAATGCAGTGTCTACCACCTCTACGATTGTGTCATCTAGTCCTATTTTCTCCAGATCACTAATTGCTTCCTGTAGTAAAGATCACTGACGGTTACTTCCCCCAACATTTTATCAATTTCTTCTATCCTTTCCAGCATCTTTAATGCAGTGTATACTTCACACAGCTTTTGTTCCGGCTCGACTAGGGAATCTGGTTCATCTAAATAAACTTACATCGGCTCTCTAGTTCCTTCATCACTTTATGAATCTGACATAGAATCATCTCCTCTCATGTAGAGGGAAGAGTAAATGCCACCTATTGGGCCAGCTATCAGATCATCACCACCAATAGCATAAATTGAGAAACATGTCGGATGTTCTGGTGAGTAATATTTTGACTTATCATCATAATCATTGTACCAAGGCCCTTGGTAGTCATCCCAGTCTAGATACTTATCATCCTCTCGAGAATCAGAGTCATCTCCATCTTTCTCATCTTCATTTTCGTCCTCATCGTCATCATCATCGTCATCATCCTCTATGCCACTTCCTATGTGGATTAAGGAAGTGTATTCCTTGATCTGCTCCCTTATGGCCAATGTGGTTACTGCTCTGAGAAGATTAGTTGTAATCTCTTTAATTACTTCTGGATTGTCTTCTAAAGTTACAGTAGGCTGAATTAGAGAAGTGGGATCACTCTCCTGGTCTTACCCTAATGCATTTATTGACCCTATTGATGAAGTCATCTTTGGAAAATCTGGTAGTGCAAGCATATCTTTCCAATTGTACTCATTCCTCCATCCTTCTTTTGGGTTTACACCAAACCTTGAGAATAGGATTCGTATGAGGGTGATGAGGGATATAAAGTGGGATGGTATGAAGATGATGTAACGTGAGAGATAAGATATAGAGACTGGGGTGATAGGATGAAGAGGTTCCTCCACTTTGATGGTGGGGGAAATGTTGATGATATGGCGGAGGCTGATAATGTGGTGGAGGTTGATAATATGGTGGGGGTGGAAAATATGGTGGGGGTTGGTAATGTGGTGTGGTGGACCCTTCTATGGATGAGGAAGGATGAACGACAGTCGTATGATCTTCTGATTCTTCGTCTGATGATTCTTTTTTTCTAGGGGTCCTTATAACTCCGACCCTTTGACTCATGACTCTCCTATAAGCATGGGCATTCATATGATTCTTTTGAGCTATAGGTACAAGGAGTTGAGTGGGGTCACTCTCTATAATTTTTTCATCCAGATTATTCACATGATCAGGGAGTGGATTGGTATTGACATTGGGAGGCTGTTTACCCTTGACCTCAATGGTTCCATTGTCTACCAAGTCCTGAATTACATGCTGTAAACCCAAACATCTTTCAGTATTGTGCCCCTTCTGAGTGTGGTAGGTACAATATTCATGATCCCTATGCCAAGCTGGAGGAGGGTTGCTAGTCACTCTTGAAGCCACTGTACCTAGCAATCCTTGCTTCTTTAACTTCTCATATGTAGCTGTTATGGGCATTCCCAAATCAAAAAACTGCCTTCTTGGGCGAGGGGCCTTTTGGGCAGATGCATCTACTTATATTATGAAGGGCTGTGAAGAAGTGACTGGTGCGACTAAATGCTGAACTGCACTCACCATATTAGTTTTCGGACCCTTTTCCCATCTGACTCGGGTGTTCTTGCTTTCATCTTGGGAGGATCCTTGATACTAGGCCTCTCTCAAAATTATGTTCTCCACACGGGTTCCGATGGCTATTAAGGCATCAAAAGTTTACAAATGTTGATAGTAAAGAACATCATAATAGGATTTTGACAGGTTTTCTATCAACATCTCTACCTGCTCTACATCTGAAGGCCTATCTGCCATCTTAGTGGCATTGTCTCTGAATCTCATTAAGAAGGCGGTGAATCCTTCTTTAGGCTGCTGCCTCAACGTCTCAAGCTCTCAACATTTCACATCCACCTCAATATTGTAGGAGTACTACTTGGTGAAGGATTTCACTACCGTTGCCTAGTTTTGAGTTTGTGATGACTCCAACTTTGTGAGCCACCTCAGTATTGGTCCCGATAGGGTTAACATGAAGGCCTGCCCCATTTGGTTATCTACAAGTTACCATGACTTGGCGATGCTGAGAAAGACTTTGAGATGAGCTTTGGGGTCTCTTGACCCATCAAACCTATCAGTCTACCACTTGATTTTTTTTGGAATTCTTACCCCAGAGAAGAAACTCATTTCCTCAAAATCCATTGTTTAGCCTTTTGAGCCTTTTCTTGCTCTAATCATGATCTTCAACTTCTTTAACTGCTCTCTGAGTTTCCTTTCTTTCTCCATCTCTAGAGGCTCATAGCGGACATGTGCTGCGAATTCCTCTTCTTCATCTTCAATCACTACCCCAAGAGGAGGAACCCTGGAATAGGCCCCTTGTTAACCATTCAAATGGGTAGGTGAAGATCCTCTCTGACTAGTTGGTTGGACATGCTCTGGTTCTCCTAAGTCAACTCAGGAAGAATTCCCACATGATGACCTATAGCTCCATTCTATTCCACATCTCCTGTAGTTGGTGCCGGCTCATTCCTGGGATCAGCTCGAGAGGGTTCTGAAATGTATGCAATATCTGTGCTATCCCTCTCTTGACTTCAGCCATTTCTATCTGCAAGATCTCCATAGGATAGACCTAAGCCTATTCGAGTTTTTCATATTGAGTGGATCCATGCTTACGAGGCTGTAATCACCTAGTAGTAGATAATCTCGAGGAGATGACAGAGGTGATTCTGGACTTAGGCGAGTCAATCGATTAACCTGACGCATCCAAAGGGAATGTGAAGAATACTTGAGGTGTGGAATTATGCCTGAACAAAGAGTGGTTTATTTTAGGATTCTTCAATTCCCAACCCCTTATTTGTACATTCACTAAATTAATAAACATTAATTCATCTAAGGTCAGTCCGCAAAATGATAGGGGTAGATAGGGTTTGATGCCCTTGGTCCACCCAATGTCATAAGCGGGAAGTTAATACAAATGGCTTGTTGAGAATATTCCCATAAGATATTTCATGTAATAAAGTCATGCTTTCCTTGCTCTTTTCCCACTAGGTGTCCTTCCTCCTGATTTTTCTTGGGACTTCTCGAGACTTGACGTAACTACGACGGGATTACGCCTGAGTCACGTATCTAGACATTCTTCTTAAGGAGGAGGGACACCTTTTATCCAAAACCCACATAGGAAATCAATTCTTTATGTCAGGAATATAATATAGGAATATTCCTTTTCAAGACTACAAACAAGTCCTATAGTTAGCTTGTAGCGCTTCTAGTTTCTTCATCTATTTTCTACATGATGCGAGCATGCGGTGGACACAATAGGACCCACAACGCTTCCTTGACAGGATCTATATATGTAAGGTATGTGATCCTTTTGATATACCTGTAGGTACGAGATCAAGGGGGTGACTTCCTTGCCCATTACTCGTGACTACACACGAGGTTAAGCAATTGGCCACGGGGTGCTGAAACCGTGAGTGATTGTGTGCAAAAGTGTAATGTAGGGTAACCATCATTCAATCTCAGAATGCCATAAAGTGTTCGGATCTCCCCGAGGGTGCTAGCACAAATATGGATATCCTCGTCATTTGATGATGCACTCGATCTCAGAATGTTATAAAGTGCACGGACCTCCCCGAGGGTGCTAGAATAAATACAACATACTCATCGTTTGACGATACCTTTCATTCCTATATAGGAAGCGGGTATCATTTGCTCTCAGAGTATTCTCCATGACATGCACTGACCTCCCCCCATCCTCTCTCCTCTCTCTTTCTTCACTTTCATGTGAGGGGAGGGGTTCGTGTCGTGGTTTGCTTTGCTTACGGGCCCCGTACCACCGTATCGCCGCATGGTGATACGTGGAGGCCTATTTCACAAGAGTGTAAAATTCATCATTTGAGACAGGGGTTTTGATTATGGTCCAATTTGGGGATTAGGATCATGCAAATGGGATTTGGAGTCACTACCTAAGGTTATGGGCCTAGGAACCAGGGGTGAGCCCAATTCCTGAGAAAAGGGCCCAAAATTTGGTTTGGTCTAGAGATTTTGGGTAATTGTCAGGTTACAGAGTTGGGAAGGCGTTAAGCACCCAATCTACCTAGTTCAATCGATCTTCTTGTAAGATGCTTAAGAACGAATATTTTCAATAATTATTACTATTCCACATGTATGGCTAAGTTATCACACATATATACATTAATTGGATTCAAACTACTACATACACTAAAACAAGGCATGTATAAATTGTACATTATGACGAGTTGGTTGAGAAATCGTAACTCAACTTAACCTCTGTTTCAAGTCAATAGGGGTGGGCCCCTGACTAGTACCGGTTTAGACTGTCTGTCGTGTTCTCCTGGCTCTGGGGAAGATGGTCTTGACCTCCAACTTCCTTTCTTGAGAGACGCTAATTGTGATGGTATTCGGACAGAGTTCCGGATAGGAACGGTCGCTTTCAGATTTGGATTTGGATAGAGCTTCGGCTAGGGAAGGCTATTTCTAGATTTTGATTCAGACAAAGCTTCGGCTAGGGAAGGCTATTTCTGGGCTTGGGATGAGGTGGCACTCTGGTAGAGCTTCGGCTAGGGAAGGCTATTTTTGGATTTAGGATGAGGTGGCACTCCGACAGGGCTTCCGCTGGGGATAGGCCAAGAGAGGGTTAGGCTGAGGTGGCACTTCGGTAGAGCTTCCGCTGGGAATGACTATTTTTGAAAAGATTCCAGGGACACTCGGATAGGGGTTCAGCTAGGAACGACTATTTCTAAAAAGAAATTGGCTGACCTAAAAATGGATTGAAGAACTCCAAAGTCCCGAAGAACACTTTGAAGATCTGAACAGAGTTTCAGATTTTAACAAAGATCTCTTCGTAGACCCGAAGAACCTAAAAAAGGGGGGTTTCTATCTCAGGAGCGCTCATGAATGCTCAAGAACACTCAAGAACACTCAAGGGAGGTGGCCCAAGAACAAACTGTTTTTGACTAAAAACTAGATCTAACTAAGAATTTTGATTGATGATCTTCAAGATCCCAAAGAACACTTCAAAGATCCTAATGAGTTTTCGGATCTTTATGAAGATCGCTCTGAAGATCAGAAGAAAATCAAGAGGGGGAGGGGAGGAAAATTTCACTATGAAAGAGTGAAGGGGGATTCTGGTTTGTTGGTTTGTCTTTTCTAAGGGACGGGGTACTTATAGTTTTTTTTGGGCCAAATAGGAGAGGGGGAATCCCTTTATCCAGTGGACAAAAGGGGAGCTCTTGCCTAAATTGTGGGGATAGGATTTTTTTCCAATGGCTAAAAGGAGGGAGTTGAAGGCAAAAATGGGTGGGGAAGACTTTTAGTCCAGTGGGTAAAAGGGGGTTTTCGAAGAAAAAATGGGAGGAGAGAGAAATTTTAGCCAAAAAAAATGTGATTTTCAGAAAAGCAAGAGGAGAGAGATATTTTAGCTAAAAAAGATAGTTTTCAAAAAAGCGAGAGGAGAGAGAAATACCAATCCCAACCGTCGATGGCGGTGCACGAGACCAGGCTGAAGTGCCCAAAATTATGGTTAATTAAGGCAAGTAGTGCGGGTGACGTCATGAGTGCACGATGGATGATGCACGGGTAATGATCGAGGTGGTGCGGGTATGGACAGCAGGCACGTGCATGTATGGGTGTGCGGGCACTATGCACAGTGTGCGTGTCAGGATGGCATGGGTGTGCAGGCAATGTGCACAATATGCAAGTCAAGTTGGCATGGATGTGCGGGCAACATGAGTACGGTGCAGGCAATGTGTGTGCGGCCATGCAACAGGGGCACGTACAGCGTGCGACGGGGGTGTGCAAGCTATGTGGCGGGAGCACGCAGGCTGTGCGTTGGGGGTGCATCGACTATGTGATGGGGGAGTGCAGGGTCTGCGGTGGGAGCACACAGGCTATGCGATAGGGGCATGCAGCATGCAGTAGGGGCATGCAGGCAAGGATGGATTGGCTGGCTGGTTGGCTTAGCTGGCTGGCTGGTCAGTGTGTGTGGCATGCGTGCAAAAAATTTTGATTTTCTAGGGAAGATTAAGGCAAATCGATGGTCCGATTTTGGCATACCATACACCATCAAAATTATATTTTCAAGCACTATCCATCTACACGATCATCTTGACTGGATTCCTTCGTATATAAAAAGCCAAAATTTGACCCCCTTCTCTCCCATGTGAGGGCTTCTAGGGTTTCAGGCCCGGGAGTGTTTCTATCAGAATCTCTATTGGTCGAAAGTCAGAAGTCACATCCAAGATCTATGTTTCATCATAGCTAGGGGAGGGTGACAGTCTACAACCCATACTGAGTTCTAGACATGATTCCAAGTATTATGAAATGTCTGTCCGGAGTACCAGTCCGCAAGGCCCTCATCCCCTTGAGAAGAGTTGTTGCAACATTCCAACTGGACCTCTCCACAAGTCTTTCTTCTCTCAGCAATATTTCTCAAAATCACAAGAACCCCAAGAAGTTTCATAATTTACAAAGAAGCCCAAAAAGATGTCAAATTCTCCAAATGACTCCTTCCTCAAGAACTATGAAGATCTTCGAAAGGAAGATGAAGAACTTGAAAGGAAAATTTGAATATCTTCAAAAAAAATTTAAAAAAACCCAAGAAAATGCAAAAGTTTCGAATCTTCGAGAAGATTCAAAAACCCAAGCACACTCACTCACTCACAAATCGTTCCCAACTCAGAAAAATTGGAATGGAGGATGAACAGGAGGGGCAGACCATTGTATGAAAAATAAATTTGAGATTCCACTTCCAAGGTACAAATCAAAGGTTCTTAAACCCAAAATAATTTCTAGTGGTAGATGAAAATAATATCACATAGAAGTGGAAAGTAAAAAGGTGAAAATTAAATCCAAATTTGTGTGGTAAATGAAAATTATATCACATGAAAAAGGGAAGGTGAAAGTCAAAATTCCATTGGTAGGTAAAAATTTCAAAGAAGGAAAATAAAAAAATCAAAAGCAAAGAGCAAGATTTCAAATCAAAAGAAAAGAGCAAGATTCCAAATCAAAAAGACGAAATTCAAGACTCCAATTTCTTGGTTTGAAATCAAGAACCCCAATCAAGAGGCAAAAGAGAAATTAGAAAAAGAAGCAATTTCATTGACCCGGCCCTAGGTGGCCCAATTTCATTGACCTAACCTCAGGAGGCCCAATTTCAGTGACCCGACCCCAGGGGGCTCAATTTCATTTACCTGACCCCAGGTAGCCCAATTTCATTGACTCGCCCCAGGTGGCCCAATTTCATTTACCTGACCCCAGGTGGCCCAATTTCATTAACCCAGCCCCAGGTGCCCCAATTTCATTTACTTAGCCCCAGGTGGTCCAATGTTATTAAACTGGCCCCAGGTGGCCCAATCTCATTTAACCCGGCCCCAAGTGGCCCAATCCCTTTGAGTCGGCTCCAAGTGGCCCTATCTCATTAATGAATTCTCCAGGCTGGCATATAGAAGCCCGACCAGGGAAATTTAGGAATCCAAATGTTTTCTTTTACAAGATTGAAAAAGCAGTGAATTTCTTTCTTGTAATCAACAGTCCCAGATAGCCTAGATTGAGTCGAAAGACCTAGACTAGAGACCAAACCCCCTAGACTGGCACATGGAAGCCCAGTGTAGGAAAAGACAAGGATTAAGTACTAATGTCTTTTGCAGGATTGGAAGAGCAGCGAATTTTTTTCCTACAAATTGGTGACCTAGGTAAGTCTCAAACTTTGAAGTTGCTAAAAGATATTACCTGTTGCATTTTTTAACTCCATCATTTATGAGCAAGATGAAGGCAGTACATGCTCTAGGTGACAAAATGTGGTTGTTCTTTTCTTTGCCCTTCGGCTATTGGCATAGGCCTCGGCCAAAGAGGGGCATTTTGTAGATACCCATTTTGTCACCATCCTCAGGGCTATGATGAATTACGGATTGTGGACATGACCACTTGCTTCTGATTAATAGAGGTGACAATCGACTGTGGTAACCCTATCCATGAACACATCATACCTACCCAAAAACCCTAGAAGTCCTGTATAGGAGAAAAGAGGGTCCAATTATGACTTTTATATATGAAGGAATCCGATCAGAGTGATTGTACAGATGGATAGTACTCAGAATTACGATTCCAACAATATATGATTCATCAAAATTAGACCATCAGATCTCCCCCATTCACTCCTGCAAAATTTTCACCTAGTTGTATGCATCCCTGCGTAGGCCAACCAACTAGCCAGCCAGCCATCCCCACATGCACACCGCGGGCTCTGATGTAGACACCCAATTTTGTCACCCTCCCCCGACTATGAATATATATGGATCTTGGACGTGACCTTTCTCTTCTGATTGACAGAGATGACAACTAACTGATGTAACTATTCCCAGGAGCCTTCCATAGCCACCCAAAATTTCCAGAAAATCCACATGAGAGAAAAAAGGGTCCAATTATGACATTTCATATATGAAAGAATCCAGTCAAAGTGACCACACAGATGCATAGTACTCAAAATTACGATTCTAATAGTATACGTCAAAATCGGATCATCAGATCTCCCACAATCATTCCCAAAAATTACACTTTAAGTGCCCAAAGCCCTCCCATGCGAGCACCCATGCCTTGCCTTGAGTGCTCAAACCCCGCCCATGCGAGCCCCCATGCCTTGCCTTAAGTCCTCAAACCCGTCCCATGCAAGCCCCCATGCCTTGCCTTGAGTGCCCAAATCCCGTCCATGCAAGCTCCGCGTGCACACAACCAAGCTCCGCGTGCACCCAACCAAGCCTCGTGTTCACACAGCCAAGCCTTGTGTGCACACTAGCCAAGCCCTGTGTGCACATGGCCAAGCCCTGCGCTTACCCGACCAAGCCTTCCATACACCCGACCAAGCCCTGTGCGTATCTGACCAAGCCTTATGCATGCCTGACTAAGCCCCGTGCATACCCGACCAAGTTCTAGCACCTATGTCAGAGCCCCCGTACCCATGTCAGAGCCCATGCACCCATACCGGAGGCCTAGCACCCCTATCGAAGCCATAACACCACTGCCAGAGCCCCAGCACCACTGCTGGAGCTCCAGTGCCCCTACTGGAGCTCCAACACCTCTGTCGAAGCTCCCGCACCCCTACCAAAACCTCCACCACTCCCATCGGTGATCGGAATCCCCCTTCGGGTGATCGGATCAGAGAAGGAATTCTCTCTTCACTCGTTTGGGTACCCTACACTGCCCCACTAGCGTACCCTACACCGCGGCCTCCCGTTGGTCCAAAAAGGAATCTTTTCCCATGAATGGTCCAAAAAAAATTACCTTTCACCCCATTGGCAATAGAAAATTACCCTCCAACCCATTAGTCCAAAATTTCTTACTTTCACCCCATTGGTTTAGAAAAATTACTTTTTAATGCCATTAGTTAAGGAATTCTCTCTCTCCTCCCTATTGGTCCAAAAATTCTATAAATACTTCCTCCCTTGGATTTAACACACAACAATACCACCACATTGCAAGTCTCTTAGTGAGCAACCCATAGTAGTGAAGCTCTGCCCTCTCTCCTCTCCTTTCCCCTTGAGGTTTTCCAAGTCTTCGGAGAGATCTTTTTAAGATCTGAAGTGTTCTTCGGATCATCGAAGTGTTCTTCGGGCCTTCGGGACTCTTCAATCCTTTACTTTCTTTGAGTGAGATTTTTTTGAAAAACTTTCCTCTTAGCCCTTCCTTAGCCTACCCTTAGCAGAAGCTCTGTTCGAGTGCCACCTTAGCCTAGCCCTCACATAGCCTACCTCTAATGGAAGCTCTATTCGAGTGCCACCTCAGCCTAACCCCAAAAATAGCCCTCCCTAGCGGAAGCTCTGTCCAAGTGCCACTTTAGCCAAAACCTAAAAATAGCCCTCCCCAGTGGAACCTTTGTCTGAGTGCCATCTTAGCCAAAACCCGAAAGTAGCCCATCCCTAGCGGAAGCTCTGTCCAAATATCACCTCAGCCTAAGCCCAGAAATAGCCTTCCCTAGCGAAAGCTCTGTCCGAATTCAAAATTGAAAGTAACCGTTCCTAACCAGAACTCTGCCTGAATATTGTCACAGTCAGCATCTCTCAAGAAAGGAAGTTGGAGTTCAAGACCATCTTCCCCTGAGCAAGGAGAATCCATAAGAAAGTTCATACTAGCATCAACCAGGGGGTCCACCCCTCTTGACCTAAAACAGGGGTCAAGCTCAGGTATAATTTCTCAATAGAATTAGCACAATGTAGACTTTATATAGACCTTGTTTCAGTGTACATAGTCATTTAAATTCAGTCAATGTATATATGTGTGAAAACTTAGCCATGCATGCGAAATAGGAATAATTGTGAAAAATGTTCGTTCTTAAGTATCTAGTACAAGATCGGTTGAACCAGGTAGATTGGGTGCCTAACACCTTCCCAATTCTACAACCTGACACTTACCCTAAATCTCTAGACAAGACCAACTTTCGGGCCCTTTTCTCAAGAATTGGACCCACCCCTGGGTCCTAGGCCTATAATCCTAGGTGGCGACTCCAAACCCCTTTTACATGATCCCGATCCTCATATTGGACCATCATCAAATCCCCGTCTCGAATGACAAACTTCACACTCTTGTGAAATAGGCCTCCACTTATCTTCGAGCGGTGATATGATGATGTAGGGCCCGCAAGGTAAGCACACACGACACAACCCTCCCTTACGTAAGAGAAAGAGAGGAGAGAGGAAGAAAAAGAGGCAAGTCTCTTTTTTCCCCCAAAGGGAATATAGAGACATTGTCTTCAGGCCACTACCCCCATAGTGGCGACTCCACTAGGGATAAATGTCAAGCTTCCGACACTAGATGCTACTATTAAATGCAAGAACATTTTTCACCACATCTGTTTGAAAACATGTTTGGCTAACCCCATGTTTGTAATTGTACTCGCTAACCGCATCATGCATTGTGCTTGAAGTGAAATCATTTGGCGAGGGACTCCCCGTCATGCCCGCACCCTTGGGGAGGTCAGTGCATGTCATGGAGAGTACTCTGAGAGCAAATGGTAGCCCCTTCCTATACAAGGGTGTGAAGTATTGCTAAATGGAGAGGATGTTCGTAATTGTACCAGCACCCTCGGGGAGGTCCGTGCACTTTATGATATTCTGAGATCGGATAATGATATTCCCACATTACACTTTTACACACAATCACTCACAGTTCCATCACCCCATGGCCAATTGCTTAACCTTGTGGATAGTCGTGAGTAATGGGCGAGGAAGTCACCCCCTTGATCTCGTAGCTCTGGGTATATAAAAAGGATCATGTATCTTGTGTATATAGATCCTGTCAAGGAAGCCTTGTCAGTCCTATTCCATCCACCGCATGCTCGCATCACGTAAGAAATAGATAAAGAACGCTAAGAATGCCACAAGCTAATCTGTAGAATTTTTTTTGTGGTCATGAAAAGGAATTTTTCTATGATATAATAAAGGCATAAAAAAATGCTCTCCTAAGTGGGTTTCAGATAAAAGGTGTCCTTCCTCCTTAGAATTGAAATATAGATGGAAAAATCTCCTACCTACCCAAATACCCCAAAATTCATCCCTTACCAACCCAAATATCCCAAATTCATCCCCTACCTAAAAACCCTGGAAACCCCGTGTGGGAGAAGAGGGTCTAATTTTGACATTTTATATACGAAGGAATCTGGTTAAGATGACCGTACAAATGGATAGTGCTCAGAAATACAATTTCGACGATATATGGCACGTCAAAATCGGACCGTTGGATCTCCCCATTGGCTGCAGCCCGTGCATGTGCCTGTGCTTGCAGCTGCCTAGCCTATGCCCTTTCTATTGCTGGTGCCCATGTGCATGCTGCCTAGCACGCTATGTGCTGCACACGAATGCTGCCCTATGTGCCATATGCCACACACTAATGCCACTTCCTGCATGCCATGTACCGCACACCAATGCCACTTCCGGCATGCCATGTGCTGCACACCCATGCCTTTGCCTGCACACCTTGTACACATTACCTACCCTCCCATGTTGGCCTTGCCCTATGCACTTTGCCCGAATCTTGTGCATCGCCATCAATGGTCGGGATTGGTATTCCACTGGTACGTTGGGTGAAGAAATTTACTCTCCACCCACTTGAGACCAAAAACTCACTTTTTGGCTAAGAATTCTCTCTCCCAAAAAAACCCCTTTTACCCATTGGATAAAGCCCTCTTCACCCATTTTAGTCCAAGAACCCCTTTTACCCATTGGATAAAAGCCCTTTTCACCCACTTTAGTCCAAAAACCCTCTTTTGTCCATTGATTAAAAATTCTCCCTCCTCCCCATTGACCCGAAAATCCTATAAATACCCCTCCTTTGGATTTTACACACTAAACAACCCCACCTCACTCCATAGTAGTGAAGTCCTCTCTCCTCCTCTCCTCCCCCTTTTGATTTTCTTCGGGTCTTCGGAGCGATCTTTGTCAAGATCCAAAATCTTGTTCGGATCTTTGAAGTGTTCCTTGGGACTTTGAAGATCTTTAATCCAAATTTTTAGCTCAATCCAGTTTTTGCCAAAAATAGTATGTTCTTAGCCTCCCCCCTTAAAGTGTTCTTGGTGCTTACCAGAAATAGAATTCCCTCTCCCGTTGAGGTTCTTCGGGTCTACAAAGAGATCTTTGTCAAGATCCGAAGTACTGTTTGGATCTTCAAAGTGTTCTTCGGGGCTTTAGGGATCTTCAATACATATTTAGGTTAATCCATTTCTCTCCAAAAATAGCAGTTCCTAGTGGAAGCTTTGTCTGAGTGCCCCTAGAACTTTCCAGAAATAGCCATTCCCAGCGGAAGCTCTACCGAAGTGCCACCACAACCTAGCCCTCCCCTAGCCTATCCCCAACAGAAGCTCTGTCGGAGTACCACCTCAGCCTAGCCCTCCCCTAGCCTATCTTAGTGGAAGCTTTGCCGGAGTGCCACCTCATCCTATGCCCAAAAATAGACTTCCCTAGCCGAAGCTCTATCCGAATCCAAATCCAAAAGTATTCGTTCCTAATCAGAACCCTATGCAAATACCATCACTGTCAACATCTGTCAAGAAAGGAAGCTGGAAGTCAAGACCATCTTCCCCTGAGCCAAGAGAACATGAAAGATAGCCCGAGCTGGTACTAATTAGGGGCCCACCCCATTTGACTATAAAACAGGGGTTAAGTTCAGGTACAGTTTCTCAACCAACTTGTCATCATGTAGACTTTATATAGACCTTGTTTTAGTGCATATAGTAGTTTAAATTCAGTTAATGTATATATGTGTGAAAACTTAGCCATGCATGTGGAATAGTAATAACTATTGAAAATGTTCATTCTTAAGCATCTAGTAGGAAGACCAGTCGAACCAGGTAGATTGGGTGCCTAATACCTTCCCAATTCTACAACCTGATACTTACCTTAAATCTCTAGACCAGACCAAATTTTGGGCCCTTTTCTCAAGAATTTGGCCCACCCCAGGGTCCTAGGCCCATAATCCTAGGTGGTGACTCCCAATCCCTTTTGTATGATCCCGATCCCCGTATTGGACCATCACCAAATCCCCGTTTCGAATGACAAACTTCACACTCCCTTATGTAAGAGAAAGAGAGGAGAGAGGATGGAAAGAGGCAAGTCTCTTTTTTCCCACCTAAAGGGAATATAGGGACATCGTCTTCTGGCCGCTACCTTCACACTGGCGACTCCACTAGGGATAAATGTCAAGCTTCTGACACTAGATGCTACTTTAAAATGCAAGAATATTTTTCACAACATCTGTTTGAAAACAAGTTTGGATAACCCCATGTTTGTAATTGTACTCGCTAACCACATCATGCATCGTGCTTGAAGTGAAATCATTTGGCGAGGGACTCCTCGTTATGCCTACACCCTTGGGGAGATCAGTGCATGTCATGGAGAGTATTCTGAGAGCAAACGGTAACCGTTTCCTATACAAGGGTGTGGGGTATTGTTAAACGGAGTGGATGTTCGTAATTTGCCAGCACCCTCGGGGAGGTCCATGCACTTTATGAATTCTGAGATCGAATAATGGTATTCCCACATTACACTTTTGCACACACTGGGTATATCAAAAGGATCATATATCTTGCGTATATAGATACTATCAAGGAAGCCTTGTCGGTCCTATTGGATCCACCGCATGCTCTCATCATGTAGGAAATAGATGAAGAACGCTAGGAATGCCACAAGTTAATCTGTAGAATTTGTTTTGCGGTCTTGAAAAGGAATTTTCCTATGATATATTCTAGTCATAAAGAAATGCTCTCCTAAGTGGGTTTCAGATAAAAGGTGTCCTTCTTCCTTGGAATTGAAATATAGATGGAAAAATCTCCTACCTACCCAAATACCCCAAATTCATCCCCTGCCTGAAAACCCTGGAAACCCCATATGAGAGAGAAGAGGGTCCAATTTTAACTTTTTATATACGAAAGAATCTGGTCAAGATGACCGTACAAATGGATAGTGCTCAGAAATACAATTCCAACGAGATATGACATGTCAAAATCAGACCGTTGGATCTCTCCACTGGCTGTTACCCATGCCTGTGTTTGCTACTGCCCAACCCATGCCCTTACTGCTGCCTGTACCTATGTGCGTGCTGCCACGCACGCTATGTGTTGCACATGCATGCTGCCCCGTGTGCCATATGCCACACTAATGCCACTTCCTGCATGCCATGTACCATACACCAATGCCACTGCCCGCACACCAATGCCACTTCCGGTGTGCTATGTGCTGCACACCCATGCTATTGCCGGCACTCCTTGTACACATTACCTACCCTCCTATGCTGGCCTTGCCCCGTGCAGTTCGGCCTAATATTGTGCATCACCGTCAATGGCCAGGATTGGTATTCTACTGGTAAGATGGGTGAAGAGATTTCCTCTCCACCCACTTGAGACCAAAAACCCACTTTTTGGCTAAGAATTCTCTCTCCCAAAAAAAACCCTTTTACCCATTGGATAAAGCCCTCTTCACCCATTTTAGTGCAAGAACCCCTTTTACCCATTGGATAAAAGCCCTCTTCACCCACTTTAGTCCAAAAACCCTCTTTTGTCTGTTGATTAAAAATTCTCCCTCCTCCCCATTGGCCCGAAAATCGTATAAATACCCCCTCCATTGGATTTTACACACCAAACAACCCCACCTCACTCCATAGTAGTGAAGTTTTCTCTCCTCCACCCCTCGTCCTTTTGATTTTCTTCGGGTCTTCAGAGCGATCTTTGTCAAGATCCAAAATCTTGTTCGGATTTTTGAAGTGTTCTTTGGGACTTTAAAATCTGTAATCCAAGTTTTAGCCCAATCCAGTTTTTGCCAAAAATAGTATGTTCTTAGCCTCCCCCTTTGAGTGTTCTTGGTTTTTACCAGAAATAGAATTCCCTCCCCCCTTGAGGTTCTTCGGGTCTACGAAGAGATCTTTATCAAGATCCGAAGTTTTGTTTAGATCTTTAAAGTGTTCTTCTGGGCTTTCGGGATCTTCGATCCATATTTAGGTCAATCCATTTCTTTTCAAAAATAGCAATTCCTAGCGGAAGCTCTGTCCGAGTGCCCCTAAAATCTTTCTAGAAATAGCCATTCCTAATCGAAGCTCTACCGAAGTGCCACCTCAGCCTAGCCCCCCCTAGCCTTTCCCTAGCGGAAGCTCTATCGGAGTACCACCTCAACCTAGCCTTCCCCTAGCCTATCCCCAATAGCCTTCCCTAGTTGAAGCTCTGTTCGAATCCAAACCCGAAAGTAACCGTTCCTAGTCGGAATCCTATCCGAATACCATCACAGTCAACGTATCTCAAGAAAGGAAGTTGGAGGTCAAGACCATCTTCCCCTAAGCTAAGAGAACATGAAAGACAGTTTGAGCCGATACTAATCAGGGGCCCACCCCTCTTGACCCGAAACCGGGGTTAAGTTCAAGTATAGTTTCTCAACCAACTTGTTATCATGTAGACTTTATATAGACCTTGTTTTAGTGCATATAGTAGTTTAAATTCAGTCAATGTATATATGTGTGGTAACCTAGCCATGCATGTGGAATAGTAATAACTGTGGAAAATGTTCGTTCCTAAGCATCTAGCAGGAAGACCGATCAAACCGGGTAGATTGGGTGCCTAATACCTTCCCAATTCTACAACCTAAACTACTATATTTTAGACCCTTTTTCAAGAATTGGGCTCACCCCAGGGTCCCAGACCCATAACCCTAGGTGGTGAGTCCAAACCCCCATTTGTATGATCCTGATCCTTGTATTGGACCGTCATCAAACCCCCATCTTGAATGACGAATTTTACACTCTTACGAAATAGGCCTCCACGTATCACCGAGTGATGATATAGTGATGCAAGGCCCACAGGGTAAGCACACACGACACACCCCGTCCGTCATATGAAAGAGAAAGAGAGGTGAGAGGACGGGATTTAAGTGCTTTTCCCTCACATAAGGGAAGAGAGACGTCTCATCATCTCCAGCCATTACCCTCACAGTGGCGACTCCACTGGGGATAAATGTCAAGCTTCTGATACTAGATGCTACCTTTAAATACAATAACATTTTCCACCACATTGGTTTGAAAACATGTTTGGCTAACCCTATGTTTGTAATTATATTCGCTAACCGTATCATGCATCGGGCTCGAAGTGAAATCATTTGACGAGGGTCTCCCTGTCATGCCTGTACCCTCGGGGAGGTCAGTGAATGTCATAGTGAGTACTCTGAGAGCAAATGATACCCACTTCCTGTACAAGGATGTGGGGTATTATTAAACGACGAGGATGTTCATGATTATGCCAGCACCCTTAGGGAGGTCCGTGCACTTTATGACATTCTGAGATCAGATAATGGTATTTTCGCATTACATTTTTGCATACAATCACTCACGGTTCCACCACCCGATGGCCAGTTGCTTAACCTCGTGTGTAGTCATGAGTAATGGGCAAGGAAGTCACCCCCTTGATCTCGTACCTATGGGTATATCAAAAGGATCACAAACCTTGTGTATATAGATCCTGTTAAGGAAGCCTTGTCGGTCCTATTGCATCCACTGCATACTCAACATCATGTAGAAAATAGATGAAGAAGCTAGGAGCGACACAAGCTAACTATAGAACTTGTTTGCAGTCTTGAAAAGGAATATTCCTACATTATATTCCCATTGTAAAGAATTGCTTTCCTAAGTGGGTTTCGGATAAAAGGTGTTCTTGCTCCTTAAAAAATACATGACTTAAGGGCAATCCCATCAGAGTCACATAAAGTCCTGAGCAATCCTAAAAAAATTAGGAGGAAAGACACCTAGTGGGAAAAAGAGAAAGGAAAGCATGACTTTATTACATAGATGTCTTATAGGAATATTCTCGATAAGCCATTTGTCTGAATCTCCCGTTTATGACATTGGGTGGACCAGAGGCGTCAAACCCTATTCACCCCCTATCATTAAGTGGACTAACTTTGGATGGATCATTGGTTGTTAATCTAGTGAATGTGTGAACAAGGGGTTGGGAATTCAAGAATTCTAAAATAAGCCACTTTTGGTTTAAGCACAATTTCACACCTCAAGTATTCTCCACAGTCCCTTTGGACATGTCATGGTAATCAGTTGACTCGCCTAAGTCCAGTGTCACCTCCATAATCTCTCTGTGATTGTCTATTACCAAGTGATTATAGCATAGTTAGCATGGATCCACACGACTTTGAATCACCCGAATAAGCCTGGGTCCATCCCATGGAGACCTTACAGATAGAAATGCCTGAAGTCAAGTGAATAGCTCAGATATTGCATGCACTTTTGAACCCTCCCAGAGCTTATCCTAGGAATGAACCAGCACTGACTATAGGAGATGTGGAGCAGAACGGAGTTATAGGTTATCATAGGAACTCTTCCCAAGTTAACTTAGGAGAACCAGAGCAAGTCAAACCAATCGGTCAAAGAGGATCTTCACCTACCCGTCCAAATGGTCAATGAGGGGACTATTCTAGGGTCCCTCCTCCTAGGATAGTAATTAAAGATAAGGAAGAGGAATTTACAGCACACATCCAAATGGAAGCTCTAGAAATGGATAGAGAGAAAATTCAGGGACTAATTGGAAAAGTTAGAAAATATGTTTCGAGTAGGGAAGAGTGTGGAAAGCCAAACAGTAATTTCAGATGAAATGAGTTTCTTTTCTGGGCAAGGATTCCCAAGAAACTCAAGTGGCAGACTAATAGGTTTGATGGGTCAGGAGACCCCAAGGCTCATCTCAAATTCTTCCTCAGCATTGCCAAGTCGTGGCAGCTTGTAGACAACCAGATGCAACCCTTCACGCTAACCCTATCAGGACCAGCACTAAGGTGGCTCACACAGTTGAAGTCATCCCAAACTCAAAATTGGACAATAGTGGGGAAAGCCTTCACCAAGCAGTACTCATACAATACTGAAGTGGATGTGAAACATCGGGAGCTTGAGACATTAAGATAGCAGCCTAGAGAAGGATTCACTGCCTTCTTGATGAGGTTTAGAGTTAAGGCCATCAAAATGGTGGATCGACCTTCAAAAGCAGAGCAAGTGGAGATGTTGATAGAGAACTTGTCAAAACCCTATTATGATGTCCTCTATTATCAACATATACAATCTTTTGATGCCCTAATAGCCACCGACACATGAGTGGAAAATAGAATCCTAAGGGAAGCTCAGTATCAAGGATCCTCCCAAGATGAATGGAAGAACACCAAAATAGGACGAGGGAAGGGTTCGAAAACTAAAGTGGTGAGTGCAGTTCAGCATTCAATCTCACCAATCACTTCTTCGTAGCCATTCATAATATAAGTAGATGCACCCTCTCAGGAGGCCCATCGTCCAAGAAGGAAATTTTTTGATTTGGGAATGCCCATGACAACAGTGTATAAGAAGTTAATGAAATAGGGATGGCTAGGGACGGTGGATCTAAGAGTGATCAGCAACCGTCCTCCAGCTTGGTATAGGGATCATGAATATTGTGCTTGCCACACTCAGAAGGGACACAACACTGAAAGATGTTTGGGTTTAGTGCATGTAATTCAGGACTTGGTAGATAATGGAACCATTGAAGTCAAGGTGAAGCAACCTCCCAATGTCAACACTAATTCACTCTTCGATCGTGTGAACAATCTAGATAAAGAAGCCATAGAGAGTGACCCCACTCAACACATTGTACCTAGAGCTCGAAAGAATCATATTAATGTCCACGCTTACAGGAAACTCATGAGTTAAAGGGCCAGAGTCATAAGGACCCCCAAAGGAAAAGATTCAAAAGATTAGACTCCTGCCGTTCATCCTTCCTGATCAATAGAAGAATCCATCGAACCATATTACCAACCTCCACCATACCTCCCACCTTCACCATATTACTAGCCTCCGCCATACCATCAACCTTCCCCCCACCATTAAGGAGAAGGAATCTCCTCATCCTATCATCCTCAATCTTTATATCCTACCTTTACATTACATCATCTTCATACCATCTTGCTTCATATCCCTCATCACCCTCATACCAATCCCATTCTTAAGGTTCGGTATATAACCCAAAAGAAGGATGGATGGACGAGTACGATTGGAAGGATATGCTTACGCCACCAGACTCCCTAAAGATGATTTCGTCAAAAGGGTCAGTGAATGCATTAGGGGACGACCAGGAGAGTGATCCCACTTCTCTAATTTAGTCTATTATATCTTCAAAAGACAATCCAGAGGTAATTAAAGAGGTTACAGGTGATCTTCTCAGAGCAGTAATCACATTAGACATAGGGGAACAGATCAAAGAGCACACCTCCCTAATCCACATAAGGAGTGACACAAAGGATGGTGAATCTGGATTGGTCCAACTTTGAGCCAGTTATGTCAAGACAAAACCTATGGAAATCTTCTAGTCCATACACTCTGAATACTACGAGCGTTTGGATATAAGAGAATTTAATGGTCCAGAAGAATCTGATGGAGAACCAAGTGAGGGGGAAATCAGTGAAGAGAAGGATGATGACGACGATGATGAGGATAAGAATGAAGATGAGGATGGAGATTAGTCTAATTCTCAAAAGGATGATGAGTATCCAAATCGGGATGACTACCAAGGGCCTTGGTATAATGATAATGATGATGAGTCAGAATATTACTCACCAGTCCACCAGACATGTTTCTCATTCTATGCTATCGGTGGCGATGACCTAATAGCTGATCCAACAAGTGGCATTTACCCTTCCCTCTACATGAAAGGAGATGATTCTACATCAGATTTAGAAAGTGATGAAGAATCTAGAGAGTCGATGCAAGTTTATATGGATGAACCAGAATCCGTATTAGAAATGGAAGAAAAGTTGTGTGAAGTGTACTCAAACACATTGAGGATGCAAGAAAGAGTGGAAGAAATTGACAACATGCTAGGTGAAGTAACTATCGGTGATCATTACTACTATGAGCAGTTGAATGATCTGGAGGAAATAAGGCCAGACGACACATTCGCAAAGGCAGTAGACACTGCAATTAAATAGCTTTCTAATGCAACCAAAAATTTATAAGCCAGGGCTGTGGATATCTGTGGAGGACCTCGACTTCCCACCCCAAGAAGGGAAGGAGAATCAAAAGAAGAGGATGACCCCATGGTAAGGATAATCACCATAACAAATAGTGATGATGAAGATTGTTATCCCACAGAGATTATTGTGTAGAAGCCTGTCAACATGATGGAAACTAGAAGTGGAAAAGACTACAAGGGCAAGGCTTTAGCAGTAGAATAGTCAAGGGCTAATGAGGCCGAAACTAGCAGCTTGAAGAAAGAGCCTAAGAACCCAATCTTGGCTCAACTCAAGAAGTTCCAAGCGAATATCTTAATTTGGGGATTATTAATGGCATCCCCCACACACCATGAAGCAATCTTGAAGTCTCTCACCAATGTACAGGTGCCGATTGAGATAAATCCGGCACATCTCATACATATAGTAGGGGCAATATATGTGGTGCAATCCTTGATGTTCTTAGATTTAGAGCTTCCCAAGGGGGTCCAGCATAATCGAGCTCTCCACATCACGATAGAATATCTTAACAAGGTGGTTCCCCAGGTTCTTATTGACAATGGGTCTGCTTTGAATGTGCTACCATTGAGATCGGCAAAGAGTATTGGCATCAACATGAAAGAAATGAGGCCGACTACCCAAACCATATGGGCATATGACAATACCAAGAGGAAGATCCTTGGCATCCTTACCCTTTCCATAAAGATTGGCCCAGTGAAGTTTGACATTGATTTCCAAGTCATTGATATACTGATAGCTTTTAACATGCTCTTGGGAAGGCCTTGGTTGCATCATGCAAAGGCAGTGTCCTCTAGCCTCCATAAAAAAATAAAGTTCATTCATGAAGGAAAGGTGATCAAAGTAGCCGGAGATCCCAAAGTGGTTAATACTTTGGCCAATATTGAAAATGGGGAAGAACAAGACCAGGAAGTCCAACTAAGTGGTTTTGAATTAGACACAAATTGCGCAGCCATTGCTAAAGAAGTTCCAAAGGAGGAAATCCCAACTAACTATGAAGCCATCTAGAGTCAGCCAGTGAATCAAATGATGAAGAATATGCAATATTTTCCTAGCATGGGGCTAGGGAAATATCATCAAGGAGTTCCAAAGCAACCTGGTTTGGCGGTGAACAAAGGAAAGAATGGTCTAGGGTACACTCCTCTGACCACCAAAGGGCAGAAAGTGCTGAGGATGACTAGGAAGATCTCTATCTCTTACTTCCCTACTCTCAATGGGTATTTTGTAAAAGAAGGAAAGGATTTCCCTTTTTGCGAAAATGTGGAGCCATGGTTTGATGAAATCGCTACAAAGATGCAACCAAGATTTGAAGTATTTTTTCAAGATAAGTTTGATTGGGTGATTCATAAAGCGAAACAACAGAAAATGTTAGTAAAAGAAAGTGATCAAGACAGTTACATCATCGGGATAGAAAAAATTACACTGATTGAGATTGGGTCTTCCTCTGGTGACCCTATAATATTGATCCAATCAAAGGAGGCACCAAGTCCTCGAGTCCTCCTAAAAAGAGAAGTGGAAAAGAAGATAAGGCTCACCTGGAGTCTACCACTTCCCATTGATTTGAAAAGTTACATTTTCTCCCTTCTACAAGAACCAAGAGCCTGAGAGCTACATGAGCTCAAGCCTCATCCTCTCAAAGGAAGAAGTGTGTATGTGAAGCAAAGAAGAGCACAGAGAATGATGGTTTCTATGTACTATGCCCGAACCAATTGCAACGGGAAGGCTCGTGAAGGTGGTCAAAGATGTGACCGAGGTACCAAGATAGCATCCCTTAATAGGCTCAAAAAGATGGACTTTATAGAAAAAGGATTGAGCAGTCTCCACCAATCTCTGCCCCTCAGAAAGTTCAGCTTTCGAGAGCATGAGATTGACCAGTTGGTATTCGTGAAGAAAGAGGCACCTATCTAGAAGAACCATTGCGCCACTGAAGAAATAGTAGCAACTTTTTCAGAAGGAGAAGAAGGGCCTTTGCCACACCGCCTCATCCATTAAGCCACTGAACCGCTCCTGAACTGGACAAGCATTGGAGAAAACTTCAAGTTTGCTCATGCTATTGAGTTAACCAGCCTGAATACCCCTAACAAAAGCATCAAGCTAGTTATCAAGTCTGTAGTCGAGTCTGTTGTTTATGATTTTGTGTCAGCCTCCTCTCTCTAGGAGAGTCCAGAGTCCTTGTATGTCTAGTCTATTACTCCTTTCATGAATAAAATTTTTGGTTCCAAGTATGACTTGCCTCCTTTTTCTGATGATGATCTTAATAAATATTAAGAATCAATAAAACAATGCAAACCAAAGAAAGCCCAACCCATCCGTGAGGATACTCAGGTTATTAATCTAGAAACCAACCAATGCCTTCGAGAGGTAAAAATTGGCACTACCCTTGATGACGAAGAAGTAGAACAGATGACTAGTCTTCTGAAGGAATTCGTCGAGGGCTTTGCTTTGTCTTATGAGGATATGCCTAGTATCGACCCCAACATCGTGCAGCATCGATTGTCGACCTACCCTGGGGCAAAATCGATAAAGTAGAGGCTCTGAAGAAAATGATCAAAATGGAGTGAGAAGATCAGAGAAGAAGTTAAGCAGTGGAATGCAGGGTTTCTATAAGTGGTGAAGTACCCCTAATGGTTGGCCAACATTGTACCAGTACCGAAGAAAGATGGCAAGGTACGAATGTACATGGACTTCTGAGATCTTAACAAAGTGAGCCCTAAAAATGAATTCCCATTACCTCACATTGATGTATTAGTGGATAATATGGCGGGGCATGCTTTGTTATCATTTATGGATGGATTCTCAGGATACAACCAAATGAGCATGCACCCAGAAGATTGTGAGAAGGCAGCCTTCACCACTTTGTGGGGAACTTATTATTACAAGGTGATGCCTTTTGGACTGAAGAATGCTGGGGCAACTTAGCAAAGAGCAACTATGGCCATATTGTATGACATAATGAACAAAGATGTGGAAGTCTATGTGGATGACATGATAGTAAAGTCAAAAGATCAGCAGGGGCATATTCCCACACTAAGGCATTTCTTTGAAAGAATCAAGAAGTATCAACTAAAGTTGAACCCTCAGAAGTGTGTATTTGGGGCAACAACAGGAAATTTGTTAGGTTTCTCGGTGAGTGGAAGAGGCATTGTAGTCGACCCTATCAAGATCAAGGTGATTTAAGAAATGCCCACACTATGGACTAAGAAGTAAATACGAAGATTTCTGGGTCACATCCAATATGTTAGTAGATTCATAGCTCAATTGACTATAATCTGTGAACCAAATTTCATGTTGCTAAAGAAGGATCAGCCCACGAAATAGAATGACCAATGCTAACAAGCTTTTGACAAAATCAAGGGATACCTCATGAACCCACCAATATTGACACTGCCGATGGAAGGAGAACCACTTCTCTTGTACTAATCCGTGGAAGAATATTCCATGGGCTCTTTGCTATCACAGAAGGATACGAAAGAAGGGGTAGAACATGCCATAAATTACCTCAGCAAAAGATTCTTAGAATATGAGATACGGTACACATCTTTTGAAAGAACTTGTGTGGCGTTGATTTGGGCAACAAAAAGGTTATGAGACTACATGGTTTCTTATCCAGTGCACTTGATTTCAAGGATGGATCCCATCAAATACCTCTTCAAGAACCAGTCCTAACCAGAAGAATGGCCTATTGGTTGCTTTTACTATCAGAGTTTGACATCACCTATGTTACTTAGAATTCTATCAAGGGGCAGGCCATAGTCGATCATTTGGCTACCCACCCCATAGAAGATGGAAGATCCTTGGATGATGCCTTTCCTATTGAAGGAATCACTGCAATAGAGGAAGAAGACATAGTTAATGAATGGCAATTATTCTTTAATAGAGCAGCTAATCTGAAGGGATATGGTGCAGGAATATTGCTTGTCACTCCTGACGGCCTTTATTTTCCTTCATCATTCCGTCTCGATTTCCCTAATACCAACAATATTTCCAAATATGAAGGTTGTGCTTTGGGGCTCGAAACTGCTTTGACTATTGGGGTAAAAAGGATCAAGGTATACAGTGATTCATCCATCGTCATCTGTCAGACACAAAGAAAGTTGAAAACTAGAGATGAAAAGTTGAAGCCATATCAAGAACATCTGGAAGAGGTGACTGGACACTTTGAGAAGATCTCTTTCGAATACTTCTAGAGAGATAACAACAGGTTTGCTGATGCCTTTGCAACCTTGGCTTCCACAGTAGAATGCAAGAACGGCTAGTGTTTGACCATTCTTGGTGGAACAAATAAGTAGACCCATTTATCAGAATTTAGTGAACTCTCTCACTGTGGATGGTCGGTCTTGGTTCACTCACATAATGGATTTCATCAAGGAAAAAAAGTAACCAGTTGAAGCAACTGATAGAGAAAAGAATATTCTGAGAAGATATGCCACCCAGTTTATTCTTCAAGAGGATCTATTATACAAGGGATCCTATGACGGTATACAATTGTTGTGTGTAGATGAGGAACAAGCTACAACCATCATAGAGGAAATTCATCGAGGTCTTTGTGGACTCCACATGAATGCCAAGATGTTATCTAAGAAGATTCTCAGGTTGAAATATTACTAGAACACAATAGAAGCAGATTGCAGGGACTTTGTCAAGAAATGCCACAGTGTCAGATATTTGCTAACATCATACATATCGCACCAACCGAGCTACATTCGCTTAGTTCACCTTGGCCATTCTCCACTTGGGGCATCGATATCATTGGAAAGATCAACCCTAAGGCATCTAATAGTTATGAGTTCATCTTGGTAGCCATTGATTATTTCATAAAGTGGGTAGAAACTCAGTCCTATACGGTCCTCACATCTACTAAGGTGACAAAATTCATCCAAGAAAATATCATTTCCTGATATGGAGTACCTTAAGAATTGATATCAGATCAGGGATCACATTTCTAGGGCAAGACCGATAAAATCTACACAAATTTTGGTATCAGAAGGCATCGCTCTACCACTTACAAGCCGCAGACCAATGGAGCAGTAGAAGCAGCCAACAAAAATATCAAAGTCATTCTACAGAAAATGATAGAAACACATAAGGATTGAGTTGATAAGTTTCCCCTTTCATTATGGGTATACCAGACTTCTGGACCATCCTCGACAGGGGCAACCCCTTTCTCTTTGGTATATGGGGTTGAGACAGTTCTACCCGTGGAAATCCTAGTACCATCCCTAAGGGTGCTCCCTAATAGTCAGCTACTTGAAGGAGAGTGGGTGAAGGCCAGACATAATGAGCTCAATTTTCTCGATGAAAGGCATATGAAAGCCATGGATAATCTAAACAAATATCAACTGAGAATGGCCAGGGTCTTTAAGAAGAATGTAAAACTCTACCACATAGAGGAGGGCGAACTTGTTCTTTGAGAATAAAGATCCCTAATTCATGACCCAAGAGAAAAATTCAAGCCCAACTGGAGCAGCCCATTCACCATCAAAGAGATTTTACCAGGCAAAGCTGTGAAACTCATAGACGACAACGGTGAACAAACTAGTCAACATGGATCAACTCAAGAAATATTATGTCTGAAAGGGTGAATAGCCTAAACTACGTCTGACCTGATTCCTTTCGAGGGATACAAAGGCAACATGACATATGCAAGTGCAGTCTCAACCATCTAAAGGCAATAAATTGATTCCTCGATTATTAACCAAAGTATCTTAAAAGATCATCAAAGTTTGTGTCCCCAAATAATCGCCATTGGCATGAACAACCATTAGGTATCTTTCATCTACCCATTAGTCCATCACTTCTTATCCAAGATTTTATCCCCAAGAATCGCCATTTGGCATAAAAGGCCATTAGGTATCTCTCACCCACCTATTGGTCTATCAACTCTTATCCAGGATTCCATCCCTTAAAAGAAAATCACCACCCAGCATCAGTTTATCAAGGCCAGTTTATCCCCCATCATTGAAAAAAAAAAAAAAAAAAAAAAAAAAAAAAAAAAAGGAAAAGCTTGATGCAACAGTGGTAAAGGCTTGTTTGAGCCATTAGCTAATGAGTAATTCTTTGATAAATCATCATATCTCTTTTGTTTGTGATAGTTTCAAGAAAAGTCATGAGCTCATTGGATGAGACATTACGGAAATAGACCTTGGACATAAACATGAGGGCATTGGGATTGCCGGAATCCATGAATGTGTCATCCCTCAATCGGATCGGGTGTGTGAAATTACATCATCAGTTATTCTGGCAGATTCCTCAACACTGGGATGCCAATCTACATGTATTTCGGTTTGGATTAGTAGAGATCTACCCAACTCTCAAAGAATTCTGGGTTTGTATGTTATCCCCACCCAAAAGAAGGTTGTTCCAACCATCTTTGAAGAAAGATTATTAAGAGAAAATTCAGGGCTTCTTCGGATGGAAAGAAGAGAAAGTGAAGCAATTTGTCAGGTACAGGAAGATTGACATTCTGAAAGTGGCCCAGATCATCATCCAATATCTACTAATGGGAGGAATCCATCAATAGAGATCACAAGATGCTTATTTACTTTGCATGATAGCTCGCTATGTTCTCCGAACTCCCGGGTGTGGTGCACTACCTGTGCTAATTGAGGTGGTAAAACAGTTAAAGAAGGGAGGTGAAATCATCCCTACGGTTCTTGCAGAAACATTCAAGGGATTTGATGACATGATCCATGGCCACAGATTCAACTAGATCATTATCAATGGAGACCTATTATTTTTCAGATTTGGCTCCTTGAGAAACTGAAGTTAACCAAACCATTAAAAGGAGGCGCACTCGAAGCTCTTTGCTACTAGGACAAGAGGGAAGTTCAAGAATTTGACCTTATCACTGATTGGGAGAAGTACCTATAGAAAAATACTGTGCAAGATATCATATGGAGGTGCCCAGGGAGGCCACCAGAAAATTTTCTAATGAAGATCCCTGGCTACAATTATGTTAGGTTGATGGGATTGACTCACACATCCTTTTATTTGCCTACGTACATCGACCGACAATATGGGCAGAGGTGACGGACCTAGAGGAGTTAGTGAACTTTCACCCACCTCAAGGGTTGCCTCCCCACCTTGTAACTCACCTTTCCTGTCTATGGTAGGAAAATTGTTCCCCTTTTCATGTAATTCACTTGGTAATAGAATGAGGAAATATTTGGATTCTCGTGTTATCCTAATTATTCTAATTATGACTTGAGTTATGGAATTGATTATGCCTAAACATTGCAAACCATTAAAAAAAAAAAAAAAAAAAAAAAACAAAAAAAAAACAAAAAACAAAAAACAAAAATAAAAGATTTTCTTTATATCAAAGATATGTTTTCATTCATAAGATGCTAAAATAAAATGATGAACAAACAAGGGGAGGGAAAAAAAAAAAGGAAAATATACATGTGTTTGTGTTTATAATAAATACAGGAACAAATCTCTGTGGATCAAAAGTCATCATCTGAACCATACTCTAAATCATCCCCATGGAGTATCGGGGAACCCACGGATGCTAGTCCAGTCTTCTCCAGCCTCTGTGTTATGTTCTGAATCAGTGCATCCTGCTGTACAATTTCCTGCTCATAGGAACTAACTTGGCTCTCCAAGGCGGCAATCCTCCCATCCTAAGGAATGTAGGAAAGGATCAAGAAGAAGAATAATGAAAGAAGAAGGGTAAAAAGAAAAAAAAAATAGGAAAGTATGAAACACCTTGGCAACCATTACCTCACACAGGCCATAATGAATCCTTCTGATCTCAGAATAGACCTCTAGAGACACTTGAGAAAGAGTATATCAGCCAAAGAAAGTCAAGAGTCAATTGAAGAAAGATCAGATACTCACATAGTCATAAGGAATGGGCAGCCCAAGGGAAGCATCTATATCTGTCTTCTGCTCCAGAAGATGAGGGAGGCTGGGGTTGGCAGCGTTGGGATAGCACTAAGTGGGGAAGCCATACAAGGGGATGGATGTTAACGACTCTGAGAGACCCACCTGCACTGGTAGAGGGTCCCGCTTTTGAAGGAGCAACAATACTGATGTGCAACCGAACAATAAAAGGGTCTACACGTCGTGTTCTCCCCTAAAAGAATATTAGTCAAGACCAAAACAAGAAAGAACTCAAAGGAAATACTCAAGAAAGGATAACATACCACTAGACCATTAGGACCAAGAGGGAGGCATACTGTCTCCTCCTTGAGGAAGGCTCTGTAGTCCCTATCTCGGTAAAAAAATGAGTCATCCCATACTCCGTTAGCCAAACTCTCAATCTTATCTGCAGGGATGATCTCTGGGTAGTGCATAGTGGGTGGAAGAAGACCGAGAGAGAACCGTGACTCGACATCTGACCACTGGGAAACTACTTTCTCTCCCAGATACCAGACATGGTCCCATATGCCCCAAAAAAGGACCCGATTCTTAGATAAGTGTCTAGCCAATGCAACTCTATCAGAATCTAGAAATATGAGGCACTGGAATGGTCTCTAAGTGACCTACAAATAATACAAGGTGCTAGAATGGTCTCCAAGTGACCTGTAAATCCAAGGAAAAGTAAGTACAACATAAAATAAAAGGAATTTCAGTGTCAAATGTGGCATACCTTAGTGAGATCGTTCAAAAGACAATGAGCAATGGTCCTCGGAGGATGGCGCTAAGCCTTGAGCACCTGATTGTCTCCCCACCTTGTGGCTATAGGGAAGAAAAATGCTTGAGGATCGCTTAATCTGGGAGCTATAATCCCTAAGTGCTCAAAGCACTAAGGCTGTTTCAAGAGATTAAAGTAAGAAAGTGCAATCCAAATGAATGAAAGGAAATAGGTACAAGAAAGAAAATTACCTGGAGGATGAAGCCTACTCCCTTGAGACCTTAGTCTCCATATGACAATAGGTCTAGGGTCCGCAAGAGATATGCATAGGCAGCCCCACCCCAGTCCCAAGAATCTATCGCCTCAAGATTCTAAAAGAAGAACACCAGGCAAATGTTTACTCCCCTTCGGAGGTCACTAAAAAGGCAATGACCCATAGAAAACAGCAAGAAAGAATTTTCCACCTGTGCCATGTTGCTTGGGTTCACCCATAGGCCGATTCTCCACCATCATGCACTGATCTCCCCTAGATGGATATGCGTCTGGTCGGCCACAAAGGTAAGGCCTGTCAAGTCTGCAAACTCCCTGACAGTTGGAGTACCGGGAAGGGCCATGGGTCTACCCCCAAATGGAATGCCTATCAAGGCATAAAAGCACAGAGGCATGATGGCGATCTCGCCAATAGGTAGATGAAAAGAATGAGTACTCGGCCACCACTAGGTCTCTACAAGAGCTAACCGGCACAAGTATGATGTGTCAACCATCCCCTTCACTCTACGAGGAAGTATCCTGTACCATGATTGAACCATGTTCAGATGGCCATACAGGGCCAAGGTAGGTGGTTCCCTCCCCTCCTGCTAATGGAAATAAAGAATATATAAAAAAAAAAACAACATAAAAGATAATAAAAAAAGAAAAGAAAAAAAAAAACAAGAATAAAAGATGATCAAAATAATGAATAAAATGTAAAGACTTACCCAAAAACCGCATACGGAGTTGCAGATGTGGTTCCGACTGTTGTGAAGAGTCTGTGGAGTACCAATCGGCTAGGCCCTCATCCCTTTGGGAAGAACTACTGCAACCCTCCAGTTGGATTTCTCCACAAGTCTTCATCTTTCATCTTTCAGCCATATTTTTTAAAATCATAAGAAGCCCAAAAATTTTCCCAATTTGTAAAAAAGCCCACAAGAATGTCAAATTCTCCAAATGACTCCTCCATCAAGAACAAGATGAAAAACTTCAATAACAAAATGAAGAACTTCAAGAAAAACCTGAAGGTTCTAGAAACCCAAACCCACTCACTCACGAATCATTATTCACTCAGAAAAGTTAGAATGAGGATTAAAGAAAGGAGGGGGGACCATTTTATTTGAAAAAATTCATTTTTCCAAAAAAAAAAAATTTAAGATTCCAATCCCAAGGTGCAAATCAAAGTTTCTTACTACCAAATACCAAATTCAAAGTTATTTTGGTGGTAGTTGCAAATTATTCACATGAGAAATGAAAAGTGAAAATCAAAAGGTAGGTAAAAGTCAAATTCATGTTGTAGGTAAAAATTATTCACATGAGAAATGGAAAGTGAAAAACAAAAGGAAGGTAAAATTCAAATTCATGTGGTAGGTGGAAATTATATCACATAAAAAAGAGGAAAGTAAAGGTCAAAATTTTATTAATGACTAAAAGAATTTCTCATGCTCAAAATTCAAGGTAAAAAGTAAAAAAGCAAGATCAATGGTAAAAGCAAAATCAATGATAAAGGCTAGATTCCAAATCAAGGGTAAAAGGTAAAAAGCAAGATCAATAGTAAAAGCAAGGTTCTAAATCAAAGAACCAAAAATCAAGAAATCAAGGAAAAATTTGGAAGAGAAACAATTTCATTGACCCGGCACCAGATGGCCCAATTGTATTTACCCGGGCCCAGGGGGCCCTTTCTCTTTGTATCAGCTCCAAGTGACCCGATCTCATAGACCAAATCCCTGAATTGGCACATGTGAAGCCCAGCTAAGGAAAATCCAAGAATCAAATGTTTTCATTTGTTGCAAGATTGGAAGAGTAGTGAATTTCTCTCTTGTAACCATCGGTCCCAGATAGTCCAGATTGGTTCGAAAGACCCAGCCTGGAGACCAAAACCTTGAATTGGCATATGGGAAGCCCTGCTAAGGAAAATCCAAGAATCAAATGTTTTTATTTGTTGCAAGATTAGAAGAATAGTGAATTTCTCTCTTGTAACCATCGGTCCCAGATAGTCCAGATTGGTTCGAAAGACCCAGCTAGAGATCACATTCCCTGAACTGGCACATGCGAAGCCCAGCTAAGGAAAATCCAAGAATCAAATGTTTTTTCCTGTTACAAGATTGGAAGAGCCGCAAATTCCTCCCTTGTAACCATCGGTCCCAGATAGTCCAGATTGGTTCAAAAAAACCAACCCAGAGACCAAATTCCCTTAACTGGCACATGTGAAGCCTAGCTAAGGAAAAACCAAAGATCAAAGTACTAACATTTTTTTTGCAAGATTGTAAGAGATGTGATTCCTTTGCTACAATTGGCAACCCGGGTAAGTCCTAAAACTCTAAAGAAGTTGAGAGATATTATCTATTGCATTTTCAACTCCATCATAAATGAGCAAGATGACCGCAGTACATGCTCTGAATGACAAAATGTGGTCGTTCTTTTCTTTGCCCATCGACTATTGGCACAGGCCTCGGCCAAAGAGGGGCATTCTGTAGACAACCAATTTTGTCACCCTCCTCCAGCTATGATGAAATGTGGATCTTGAATGTGACTTCTGACTTCTGACTTCTGATCAATAGAGATGATGGACTAAGAAAACCCAAAAACATTCCACTACCTAAAAACCTTGGAAACCCCACACGGGAGAGAAGAGGGTCCAATTTTGACTTTCTATATATCAAGGAATCTTCTCAAGATGACCATACAGATGGATAGTGTTCAGAAATACAATTTCGATGATCTATTGCATGTCAAAATCAGACTATCGAATCTCCCCCAATCATCCCGAAAAAATCACATTTTCCTGTACGTACGCCGCGTACACTGGCAAGCCTGTTGGAAACCTGGAAAAACCCCTACCTAACCAAATACCCCAAAATTCATCCCCTACCTACCCAAATACCCCAAATTCATCCCCTACCTAAAAACCCTGGAAACCCCATGCGGGAGAGAAGAGGGTCAAATTTTGACTTTTTATATATGAAGGAATCTGATCAAGATGACCATACAGATAGATAGTGCTTGAAAATACGATTTCGATGATATATGGCACGTCAAAATCAGATCATCAGATCTCCTGTGATCGTTGCCAAAAAAATCCGTGATCGTGTGGGTACTGTGCACGCTGGCCAGCCCCATGCATACTGCGCATGATGGCTAGCCCACACGCATGTTGCACGCTGGCTACTACCTAGCGCATGCCTGCTGCCCAGCCAACCCTGCCCACACGAGTACTACGTGCGTTGACCAGTAAGCCAGCCCGCACAGCCTCACCCATGTGCCCCCGCACGACCAAGCCTGTGCCTCCTTATAATGCAGCCCGCACCCCCGCACGATGTAGCCCATGCCCCGATATTACCTAGCCCGTGCCCCTGTAGGACCCTGCCCATGCGCCCGCAGGCTACTACTAGTGCCCCCTGGCTGCAGCCTGCGCCTATGCTTGCTGCTGCCTAGCCCATGCCCTTGTTGCTGCCTGTGCCCATGTGCGTGCTGCCTTGCGTGATATGTGCTGCACATACATGCTGCCCTGTGTGCTATGTGCCACACACTAATGCCACTTCTTGCGTGCTATGTGCCGCACACCAATGCCACTGCCTGCACACCAATGCCACTTCCCATGTGCCATGTGCCGCACATCCATGCCATTGCTCGCACACCTTGTACACATTACCTGCCCTCCTATGCTGGCCTTGTCCCATGCACTTTGGCCCAATATTGTGCGCCACCATCAATGGCCGGGATTGGTATTCCACTGGCCCAGTGGGTGAAGAGATTTCCTCTCCACCCACTTGAGACCAAAATCCCACTTTTTGGCTAAGAATTCTTTCTCCCAAAAACCCCTTTTACCCATTGGATAAAAGCCCGCTTCACCCACTTTAGTCCAAAAACCCTTTTTTGCCCATTGGTTAAAAATTCTCCCTCCACCCCATTGGGCTAAAAATCCTATAAATACCCCCCTCCTTTGGATTTTACACACCAAACAACCCCACCTCACTCTATAGTAGCGAAGCCCTCTCTCCTCCTTCCCTCCCCCTTTTGATTTTCTTTGGGTCTTTGAAGCGATCTTCGTCAAGATCCGAAATCTTGTTAGGATCTTCGAAGTGTTCTTTGGGACTTCAAAGATCTTCAATCCAACTTTTTATCCCAATCCAATTTTTTCCTAAAAGAGTATGTTCTTAGCCTCCCACCTTTGAGTGTTCTTGGTTTTTACCAGAAATAGAAATCCCTCCCCCCTTGAGGTTCTTTGGGTTTACGAAAAGATCTTTGTCAAGATCCGAAGTTCTGTTCGGATCTTCAAAGTGTTCTTCAGGGCTTTAGGGATCTTCAATCCATTTTTAGGTCAATCCATTTATTTTCAAAAATAGCAGTTCCTAGCAGAAGCTCTGTCCGACTACCCCTGGAAACTTTTCAGAAATAGCCATTTCCAGCGGAAGCTCTGCCAAAGTGCCACCTAAGCCTATCTCTCCCCTAGCCTATCCCTAGTGGAAGCTCTGCCAGAGTGCCACCTCAACCTAGCTCTCCCCTAGCCTATCCCCAACGGAAGCTCTTTCAGAGTGCCACCTCATCCTAAGCCCAGAAATAACCTTCCCTAGCCAAAGCTTTGTCTGAATCCGAATCCCGAAATAGCCTTCCCTAGCTGAAGCTCTGTCCGGATCCAAATCTAAAAGTAAGCGTTCCTAGCCGAAACCCTATCCGAATACCATCACAGTTAATATCTCTCAAGAAAGGAAGTTGGAGGTCAAGACCATCTTCCCCTGAGCCAAGAGAACATGAAAGACAGTCCGAGCCGGTACTAATCAGGGGCCTACTAAGCTAAGATAAGACTTGTATTTTCAGCAAAAGCCCTGTTCATAATAATACCTGTAATTGTTTCCCAAATTTAGTCATAAAAGTTATAGACATTTGGGCCAAAGGCATGATATATACACAAAAAAATAACAATTTAAGCATCAAGTAATCAAAAGGGAGTACATCAAAAAGAATAAAAAAGAATCACTCAGGAGTCACTACTACCATGCAGCACAATCATTTTACGTGCAATTGGCACTATGCTCAAACTCATCAGGGACCCACCAGTCCTCAGAGGGAGACTCCATAGTGGGATTGGCTCCTGACCTCCAGGCGGCTAACCTGTAAAATCACCTAAAAAGGATGGTGCACGTGGGATGAGCTCACTAGCCCAGTAAGTGGAAAGGAAGACCACACAAGGAGTCACAATACAAATGCACCTACATGTATGCAATTCATTTTGACCCTATTCACCTAACAACAGGAAGAGAGTGCTGAGGATGACTAGGAAGGTCTTCGTCACTTACTACCCTACTCTCAATGGGTACTTCGTGAAAGAAGGAGAGGACTTCCCTTTTCACGGAAATGTGGAGCATGGTTTGATGAAACCCCTTCCAAGATGCAACCAGGACTTCAAGTGTTCTTCCAAGACAAGTTCGATTAGGTGAATCATGAAGTGGAACAACAACAAATGCTGGTTAAGGAAAGTGATCAAGATAGTTGCATTACTGGGATAATGAAAGTTACAATGATTGAAGATGGGTTCACCTCTGGTAACCCCCACAACACAAATCCAATCTAAAGAATTGCCAATTCCTCGAGTCCTTCTAAAAGGGAGTGGGAAAAGAGGATAAGACTCACCTAGAGTCTACCACTTTCCCTTGATGTTAAAGGCTTCATTTTCTTCCTCCTACAATAGCCAAGGGCCCGAGAGTTGCATGAGCTCAAGCCAATCCTTTTGGAGGAAGAAGCACGTATGCAAAATAGAGGAGAACACAGAGGATAATGGTTTGTATGTATGTTTGAGATTTTAAATGTAATCGCAAGCCTACAGATCAGTGTAGCTACGGGTCAAACACAGGGAGAGCAGTCACTTTATTTTTTTACTTCTTTTAATAATGTAAAAGTGAACCAATTAATGGTTGTGATCTAATTCTAATTACCGTCCTAAACATATGTATCTAAAATAACGTCCTAACCATTCATCATCTAAGAATTTAAAGACGCAAGCCACTCAATTAAAATTAAATAAATAAATAAATGAAAATAAACAACCCACGCAATTTAAAAAAAAAATAATAATAAAGGAAAAATGCTGAAATAAAAATAAAGTAAAAGAAAGGGGAGAAAGCTAGAGAGAGACTCACAAGTAGGTTTCTCTACTTAGCCCGAGGGATGCATCATAATATGAGCTTCCCTACTTGACCAGAGAGTCACTCTTACAAGGGTCACTCTACTTGGCTTTAGGGAAAGGGAGACAATTAAAATAAAAGTAATAAATTGATGGTTCTATGGCTAGGAGGGGCAAAGCCAACACATACACTAGCCATGAACCTTGAGGGAAAGGGATAGCAATAATGTAACGACTGAAATTAAAATCTTAAATTAAGAAAGAAAGGGTAGTCAGAAGAGGGAATGAGAGGGGGGAGAGAAGACTATTAAGGGAGCCTACTTACTTGAACTTCA
>NW_024868990.1:0-1483 GCF_013358625.1 Macadamia integrifolia
CAAACTAACGATAATTTAGTCGGTCGAAGTCACCGCCCTAGCTTTTTGGCTTTTATCCACACGACACTCAGACGAGATAAAAAATGTAAGGGAGATTATGGTTTTTTTTTTTTTTTTTTTTTTCACAAGACGAATGCTCAATGATAGTGATTATAACCCACGACAAGTTTTCATATGGCAAGCAACACTTTTGCAAAATCAATGGATGATAACTCACAATCAGTAAGCTCAAGCAGTGATGGGTTGAGAGTATTTTCACTATTAAGCTACCAACCCCATTAGTAAGATTATGGTTATAGGTATCAAAATTGGATCTCAGGTCTGTTGTATGGACTTGCTTCACTAGCTTACTTTTTAGGACCAGCTAGTATTTCTACAGAAAAATAATAAAATGAATCTTAAACATATTAAAAATAAATAGGAAAAAGAAATGTAAAAACAACATGACCCCTTTGCCCTAACACCCACCCCTCTGTCTCCGTCGTAAAAAACATGCATGTTCCCATTTGACTTAGGGCTCGTTTGATAACATTTCAAAAAACGCGTTTATACCGTTTCTGTGTCCAAAAATGGAAAAAACGGAATAAAAAGAGGTTGATAAAACTGTTTTGTTTTACTTGTTTTCAGAAATTGAAATTGAAATTTCTACCTATTAATGGTTTAAGAAACAACCTAGGCACCATTTCTGAAAATGACTCGTGGCCATTTTTTCGCTAGTTACTATCGAATTCTAGAACATTATCAAACACCTTCAATTCCGTTTCTGTTTCTAAAAATGAAAATTTATGTTTATGCCATTTCTTGAAACAAAAACGACAGAAACATTATCAAACGGACCCTTAATGTTGATAGAGGGCCACACTACCTATCAGGGAATCCTCTCCTTATATATTATTATGAAAAAAAAAATTAATTTGTTTTGATAAAATATTATATGAAATATAGTTGGTTATCATTCTTAAAAAATTACAAGTGTAATATGAGTACCTGTCGACAAAAAGATCACTCTAAGAGGATCATCTCGTGGTTATTAAGAATGAATCAAATTAGATGATTATATTTCTCAATCTTTATGACTTGCTCTTATAGAACAAAGGTCGAAAAAATTGAATAAATCAGTCATTCACAAACACTATGAAGGATTCCTTGAAAAGTTATGAACCTAGAAACTTTGATTATCTCCTTTAATTGGATAGATAATAATAGAAAAAGAAAAAGAAAAAATAGTAAACTTCTCTTACAACTTCCTACCTTTACATAAAAATAACTTTATAACTTCTACTATTGTTCACTAATAATAAACCTAACAACTATCATAGCTATATGATTCTTAGCTAAACCGTAAGTTGATCTCAAACAGACACTTTCCAACCCAAAGAATGTTGTGATGCATTCGAAAATAAAGTTAGACAACAACTAATCTTTTGATCATATTTCTCTTCTTTTTCTTTCTTTTTTTTTTTTGGGGGGGGGGGGGGGGGGG
>NW_024868990.1:1503-13674 GCF_013358625.1 Macadamia integrifolia
TATTAATTTTCTTCCTAAAAACTCTACACGTAAGTACTGATTTACATGTAATATAATAAGAGAATGAGAAAAACTCACAATAGAAGCGAATTATTGATGGTAGCTTAAGATAGATCTATTGACTAAAGATGGAGGCTATGGTTCGTAGGTGATTTTAGAAATATTTTTTTTCTTAAATCAAGTGTGTAAACAATTTCTTCACGACTAGTTCATAGATGAGAATAAAGTGTACGTCACCGGACATCAAGAGAAAAATACAAAAACAAAAGAAAGGTTACACTTCCCTTATTCCAATCTAATAAAAGAAAGTGTAGACATCACTTATTCCAATCCAATTGCTATGTGGGAGAAGTGATCCCTTCCTATCAACATGAAGGGGAGTGGAGTAAGGGAAGGAAACGGTCCCTTCTACTCTTTTGGCTCTTCTATGCTTTCTAAACCTAAAAGCTAAACTAGAATTCTTGTTTTGTTCCAACAACTCCTCTTAATATATTACGATTAGGTCTATAACTTAAGATTTGGTCTCTCTCTCTCTCCCATTGTGGGCCTTACTAGTGCTATTGTCTCAAACGCTATCATTGGTGTGGTTTCCTCTACGCATGCAAAGTGATAAACCTTCCTTAAATATAAAAAGGGATCAAACAATGGATTTTTCCTATGACTAATTGTTCGCCCTGAACTTGAAGTTTTGAAATAAAAATTTTAAAAGGCTAATTACAATCACTCTCCTATATTAATCATAAATAACTCTAATTCTTCTTTTTCTTTTTTTGTTGGTGAAGCTCTAATTCTTCTATTCTATGCTATATTTTTATTCTAAATATGCAAAATCCCACCAGTCTTTCTCCCTCTATATTCCTCTCCATAAAGCCTAAAGACCAAAAAGTGATCCCACGGCTGGGGTGATCTCGGGACGCATGCCCGGGTCCTCCCAGCCATGGGATCACTCTATGGTCCCTAGGCTCTATGGAGAGGAATTGGATCCCTCCACCTTTTCCTCACCCCTACCTTTACTCTTCGCTCCACCAACACCCCAACTTCGGCCATTGTTTTGCTAGACCCAAAATCCCAAATATAAATTCTATAATTTCCATCATTGGTAAGAAGATTAAGTTCAATGCATTCTCTTCCATTTCCCTGCAATTCGTACGAAATGAGAAGGCCAACATAATGAGTGTAGATTCAGAAGAATATAGGTATCAGAAGGATCAGTAAGAAGCAAAAAAAATTCTCAAGTTAACCAAGTTTTGCTTAATAATCTTAGTTAAAGGTTATTTCATAAAACCAAACATTTAAATAGAATACAAACTCGCTAGAAGAAGAATTAGTGAAGAAAACCTAGAGAATCAAAGAGACAAAATCTATATAGAGATTCTGAAATAAGGACCTAAAACAGTTTTTTTTTTTTTTTTCTTTCTTTCTAAACTATCTCAAGTAATTGTCATTTGTGTTTGGTATGACTTCTTGAAAGGATTATCAACCAAGAATGCATAGCATACGCAGCATAAGTTACACTACAGTCCAAAACATTCCATCCTAGCTAGTACAAACTGATATGTATTAAGATCGAATTGCAACAGTGGAAACTATTGGAATAAGGGGCCGTTTGATTTTGTTTCAGTCGTTTCTGTGTCTAGAAATAGCAGAAACGGTTTCTCCCGTTTCTATTCCAAGAAACAATTTTTTTACCTCAAAAAGGTGTTTGATTTTTCTGTTTCAAGAAACGGTTTATTATGCATGTATCATTAATTACAGTTATGCCATTAGAATTTTGACAAAAGGGAAGACATCATACATGATTAAAATGAAAAAACCCAATGTGATAGAGATTCAATAGGGAATATCTTTTTAAATGTCAAATAAGTAAATAGAACATGGAGTTTTCTATTACGTAACATATACTCTGACAACTAACATAAAATCATTAATGATAGCAACTAACATAAAGTCATTAAAATCAAAACATCAAAGTCCATCAATTGGAATCATAGGCATTCCCTTCGATATAGCCATTTGATTTGCTATATTTATCCTCAACATTAACATCTGTCTTGCTCCTCTCTGACTTGTGCTTGTAGTTGGAGCAATGAAGTTTTGATGATTATGAGGATTTAGTTGATCAATTACATTCTGTTCACAGCCATATTCATCAAAAAGATTATCTTTAATAGCTTGTTCTTTGATGTAGTTGTGAAGCCCACAACATGCAACTACGATGCTGGCTTGGTCCTCGATACAGTAACCCTTCATATTTTGTAAGATTTGGAATCTATTTTTCAATACACCAAAGGTTCTTTCAATAACATTCCATAAGGAGGAATGTTTGTGGTTAAACAACTCCTTCGATGTTCTTGCACCCCTTCTCTCCCCACTAAAATCTGGTAGGTGATACCTTTCTCCTCGAAAGGGTGTCAAACACCCAAGTTGACTTGCGTAACCTGAGTCCACAGCATAATACTTGCTTTCAAGTATTATGGATAACGTTTATATAAGTGAGTATATTAGTCTAAAAAGACACTTAACGTACAAGTGATTTGTTTGTTGTGAATTACCTGGAGGAGGATGAGGAAAACATAAGGCCTCTTAAAAAAAATCACCATAAGAATGACAATTAAATACATAAGTTCCTAGAGCTCTGTAAAGACAATCCTACTTAGAACTTCAGGATATCATTTTCAACAGTACCAACTCTCCAACTAGTTAAAACAGTAAAACCCTTGGTTCAGGTCTATCATACACTACCTCCCTATTGCAACTATTCAATAGGAACCCACAAAATGAAATATAAATTGTAGTGTTTCTTGACATATATTGAACAGTAGAGTCATAAATGAAGAGTACAAGCAATGGTAAGCATAATACTACTACCTCAAAGTTGTATCTGAGTCCAAAAAAACCAAACACAGAAAATCAATGCTAGCCTACACTTCATATCCTTAACAGGTTCTCATAGTACACAAGGAATAGTGATGAATATTGAGTGGTCTGATAGTCTTGAGGACCAAGAGATGATTATTTAATAATGGTAGCTACAATCCTAGTCGTGTCTCTAATTGGGAATACTTCTAGTAGCACATATTCTGTGATCATTTCCTGCACATCAAACAAGCAAAACCTGTTACAAATTTGCCAAACCCATGTCATAAATATTGTGGATATAATTAGTGCAGAATCTTGTGGAAGTCTATCCTGGATGTAAATAAAGAGAGTACCCAGGCTATGGGGAATGGTTGTCCTGGTTGTGCTTATAAGCAAGGCTAAAGTGACCTGAATTGCTTCAGCTATAGCTTATAAGCAAGGCTAAAGTGAGTGTGTAAGTAGGAGTCATGAATCTCAAAGTCAGCTTGCATGGGTGAAGCAAAAAATCATAACTTATTAATGACATTAGGTTACTTGTGAAATTCTTCACTGTTTCTTCTCCTTCGTAACTCACAAATACATCGTAATTCCATCGATAGGAGAAAGAAGACGGGATTGTGGTGGTGTAGGTTGCCATCATCAATCTGAAGCAAAGTCTCTCAAATCTTTGATCTGAAGAGGTTTGGTGGAGCTCTGAATTGAGATGAATCAGGAGAATGGATAGCAGATCTAGAGAACTCCTCCAGAGTAATAGTAGTAGTACCACGCGGTGCACGCCACCCTACGCCACTTACCCTTTCCGTAAAGAGCTTGACCTTAGGTCATCGTCGTTTGGCAAGGAATTAATTGAAAAAGAGAAAGGATTATGGAAATCAAAGGAAATGAAACACATAAGGCTTCGGCTAGGCACCTACTCTAAATTAATGTTTCCTTTATGTAGACAATATGTCATATAGTGAAAACCCTACTCCTGCTCCAACCACAACCACAACTACAACCACAATCCTTTGGAATGCTTCTGAATTGAATAAATTCATCAACTTAATGATTGATAATGTAAGGAATGGTCAGAAGTTCAACTCCACATTCAGTAAAGTTGGGTGGAATAACATTAAAGCAAGATTAGAAGCAACTTTCCAACGTCCATTTCGAAAAGAACAGTTGCGTAATAAGATGAATAAGCTACGAGGTGACTATAATAGTTTCAGGAGGTTGCTCGAAACTATGGGATTTGGATGGGATTCAAATACCAAGACTGCTAAAGCTATAGATTCTGTTTGGGAAAATGCTATGAAGGTTAATCCATTCCTTGAAGCAATAGTCAATGGATAAATATATATATATATATATTTTTTTTTTCCAACAATGTATAATATCGATTATTTTGGATTATAGGCAAATTCAAATTGGACCAAATTCCGAAAGAGTGGACTTCCATGGTGGCTAGAGTTGTTAGAGGTCTTCTCAGACTCAAGTGCTTGAGGAGATAGAGGAGTATCTCAGCATACTGTTGGGAAGTAAAAGTCCATCGACATTGATCTTGATTGTAAGGATGAGAATGATACACAGGATTCCCCTGAAGATTTAGTAGGTCTGGATGATATAGAGCCTACAGATGTTAACGAAGTAGTCAGTCATTCTACAACAAAGCGGAAGCGTGATAGAACTCCCACAGACTGAAGGAAGAAGAGTACAACAAAAGTCATTACCAAATCTGCACATGACTTCAGCTCATATGTGGCTTGGAAAATGGAACGGGGGGTAGTAGTACTCCTATTTCCATAACAGTTCTTCCAACTGTCAATAATCTAGTGGATGGAATGTACAGCATCAAAGCATGTCAAGTATTGTTGGACAACATGACAGAGTTAACAGAAGAGATGTGAGTGAAGGCTCAACAAAAGATACACAAGAGTGCTGCTTGGAGAATATCATTTGTAGAAGTTGTTGCTGAAAAAATGATGTGGATGATTAGAGCATTGAAGTAGGATTTGAGAGTTTCTTGAAAACAATAGGTTTCTTTTTAAATTTGAGGATGACATGGATATTTGTTTGTTTGATTTTGATGGATGGTTTCATTTAAAAGTAGGATAGGGGAATTTCTTTAAGGATGACATGGATATTTCTTTGCTTGTTGATTTTAATGGATGTTTTGATTTAAAAGTAGGATATGGGAGTTTATTTGAAGATGATATGGATATTTGTTTGTTTGATTGATTTTGATGGATGATTTGATTTAAAAGTAGGATATGGGAGCTTCTTTCATATATTGATTTGTTTACATGATTTTTTAGCGATGACATGGATATTTGTTATTGCCTTATTGATGAATGCATTTTTTCAGTTTTTATTATGTAGTATTTTGATACTCATATTCATTTATATACAGGTATGGCAATGAATCATACCAATTTCAAAGATGATTCATTCAGTGATGATGACATCATCCTATATACATTCCAAACGTTTTTAGATTACCTTCGGATTAGAGAACCATGTATGGATAGTAACTACATAGGAGTTGTCATGATCGTAGAGACATTGAATGGGCATTCAAATCTATGCTACATTGAATTTAGAGTTGAGAGACATGTTTTCCTCAATCTACATGATATGATGATACATCGAGGATGGTTAGATGATAGTTGTCATATACGGGTAGATGAATAACTTGCAATTTTTATTGTAATAGTAGCGTATAGAAGTAGTACTAGACAGGTTGCAAAGAAATTTCAATGATCTTGACAAACAATTAGTGTTGTATTTCAAAAAGTGTTGTACGCTATGGTTCAACTAGCGAATGAAACAATCAGACCACCTAATTTTGATGTGGTCCCCTCAAAGATTCAACATAACCTAAAGTTTAGCCCTTTCTTCCAGGTAACCTTTTTATGATTTATGCTAAGTGCAAATATTATCAATTACTAGTTAATGAATGAATTCTAACTGATATCCATATTGTGTTTCATTTAGGATTGCATTGGTGCTATTAATGGCACTCATATTAGCGCTATAGTACCAAAATCAGAGCAAACCCGATACAGAAATCGGAAGGCATTGATCACACAAAATGTTATGTGTGCTTGTTCGTTCGACATGCACTTCACATTTGTGTACGCGGGTTGGGAAGGTAGTGCACATGATGCTGGGATTTTTGAAGAGGCGAGATCAAATGCTACTTTATATTTTTCTCATCCTCCTCCAGGTAATTCACAACAAACAAATCACTTGTACGTTAAGTGTCTTTTTAGACTAATATACTCACTTATATAAACGTTATCCATAATACTTGAAGGCAAGTATTATGCTGTGGACTCAGGTTACGTAAGTCACCTTGGGTATTTGATACCCTTTCGAGGAGAAAGGTATTACCTACCAGATTTTAGTGGGGAGAGAAAGAGTGCAAGAATGCCGAAGGAGTTGTTTAACCACAGACATTCCTCCTTATGGAATGTTATTGAAAGAACCTTTGGTGTATTGAAAAATAGATTCCAAATCTTACAAAAAATGAAGGGTTACCGTATCGAGGACCAAGCCAGCATCGTAGTTGCATGTTGTGGGCTTCACAACTAAATCAAAGAACAAGCTATTAAAGATGATATTTTTGATGAATATGGCTGTGAACAGAATGTAATTGATCAACTAAATCCTCATAATCATCAAGACTTTATTGCTCCGACTACAAGCACAAGTCAGAGAAGAGCAAGACAGATGTCAATGTTGAGGATAAATATAGCAAATCAAATGGCTATATCGAAGGGAATGCCTATGATTCCAATTGATGGACCTTGATGTTTTGATTTTAATGACTTTATGTTAGTTGCTACCATTAATGATTTTATGTTAGTTGTTAGAGTATATGTTACGTAATAGAAAACTCTATGTTCTATTTACTTATGTGACATTTAAAAAGATATTCCCTATTGAATCTCTATCACATTGGGTTTTTTCATTTTAATCATGTATGATGTCTTCCCTTTTGTCACAATTCTAATGGCATAACTGTAATTAATGATATATGCATAAGAAATCGTTTCTTGAAACAGAAAAATCAAACACTTTTTTTAGGTAAAAAAATTGTTTCTTGGAATAGAAACGGGAGAAACCGTTTCTGCTGTTTCTAGACACAGAAACGACTGAAACAAAATCTAACGGCCCCTAGGTATTTCTCCATTCCTGTTTCTGGGAACAAAAGTAGATATAAATTTTAATTTTTATTTCATAAATAGGTGAAACAGAACAAAAATATCAAACAAAAAAAAATGATGTTTTTCTGTTTCTGAGCACAGAAAATCAGAAAAACCATTTCTAAAAACAAAATCAAACGGGCCCTAAGTCTACGTTTCCATCTTTTAACTCTCACAACCTGCATCATATCACTCCAGAGGAATCTATCTTATTCAATCCGGAATTGGTCATAGTTGATTCAAAATTGGTGGAAATCAACCTAAACCCTATTTCTTGCACACATGATTCATCCAATCAAGATCAGCCAATTTCGATTTGGATTGGCCAATTCGATTTGATTTTAAAATAGTGTGTCACTCCTAATCAACATGCTAAGTCAAGGTTGGGTTCAAATTGTCTACAGTGAGTGATGAGGTATAGCGAGCATTCGGCTATTGAAATCGTCCGGGCACACATCCCAAGGGATTCCCAACCACCCGATATTCACTGCACCAATACAGTAGCTTAGACGATATTCACGCGTCAGGGTTTCCACTTTCAACCTGGTTTAAAAAATTGGAACGAATCAGTCAAATCGGTCAAGCCTGATCCCGATCCTTGAATGTCCGATTCCTGCGATCTATGTTGGTTTTTCTAGGCTGGTTTGAACCTGATCCAATCTGTTCAAGCCAGGCCAACTACCGGTCGAAGTCGAACCAGGTTTCTTCTTCGAGTGGGATTCTGGACTGACTCAGGCCAAATAAGAAAGTAACCAACGAAGGGGGAAGGCCAACCTTTTTTTGTTTTTTTGGTCGACTCAGGAAGTCATAAGTCATGAGGAACAAGAGAAACACAGGAGCAACTACTAACGGAAAGGAAGAGAAGGAGGAGGAGAAGAAGAAGCAGAAGCAGCAGAATGGAAAGAATCGAAATGCCATGAAAAAAGAAACGGAGGTTGTGGTTCTTGAGTCATCTTCTTCAGATTCCGAAGAAGAACGAAATGAAGGACAGGAAGAAGAAGAAGAAGAAGAAGCGAAGAGCAGCAACAATTCCAATAATAGTAACCTAGCTCCCAAGGAGGACGAGGAAGACGAAGAAGAAGAAGAAGAAGAAAAAGCAGCCAAGGAGGAGGAGGAGGAGAACGGTATCAAGAGGAAGAAAATTTTGTCCAATGGGGTGGCGGTGTCAGGTTGCTTCCCAACCCACCGTATCAAACGGATGATAAGGAGCGAGGGAGATTTCCGCACCACTGGTGAAGCCATTTTCCTTATCAACAAAGCTACGGTAACCCTGTTTCCTTGTTCTCTAATTTCATTTCTTCTGCTGATGAATACTTGCCTTTCAAATTATCCTGTTCATCTCGAGAGGGCTTTTAAATGTGCTTCTCCCCCACCCTCCATCGTCCCAATTCCAAAGACCCTTCTTGCTTCCTTCGACTTTTAGGGCATTCCTTCTCTCCCTGTTCGCTTTCTCCACTCCCAATCAACGAATCAATCCTTTATTAACACTATTGTCTTACTCTCTCATACTCCTAGGTGTTTTTCTGCTTCTCTACTAGGGTTTCATCCTATACAACTGTTATTAGTTTCTGCCATTGCCTCCCGGATGTATTTCTATATCTGTTTTAGGAATTATATGTCAGAATATTGAGAAATCAAACCTAATTGTTTCCTTTACGGTAGGAGAGAATTCAAACCATCTCGTGCACTGAATTTTTCCGAAAACCTGAAACAGAAATTGTTGTAAAAATTGGGGGATGAGTTGTGTCACTTGACACTGTCATTGAAACCGTAGACACTGCCCCCTATGGTGCGTGCAAAAAAAGAAGAAAAAAAAAGCTACTGCAAGGTCTGGGATGACAAATGTAAGCAAGCAACCTTACCCTTTGCTTCGCAGGAAAGGCTGTTTCCAAGTTTTGACTCTGACTGTGACCAACATGTTGCGATAGTGCAACTTAAACAATGCGCCACAGACTCACCTACTATGGTGCAACCGAGAATATAACAAATTGGCTTCCAAGATAAAACATTCCACTGGCTCTCCTAGTAATTGTGCACTCCAATACTTGACCCCTTTGAGTACTATAAGGCTGTGGACAAACCAAAAGGAAACACTCATAGGTATGAAGTTGTAAAACTCTACAAAAGACCAAATGAAGCAAGAATAAAGAACATTCGCATGGATGGCTCAAGAGGGACTTGATTCATGTTTCCAGGGCTAAAGCCTCCCCTCTGTTTATATAGGTAGGAAGACACTTTGAGAGGAGGAATTAAGAAGACACTTTAAGAGGAGACTTCAAAACTGAAGGAAGCAATGTGACTATTTAAACAATCCTTAGCAATTGAAGATAATAAGAGGCATTCATGGGGAGGCAAAGTGTTATAAATTTCCTTTATAGTTAAAACTATTTTGAATCTTCAGTTGTTTTAAAACTATATTTAAAACTAACATCTATTTCCCTCACTCCCCCATTGCATTCTAATTCGATTTTGAGAATTTGCAACTCTAATTTCTGGGGCATGTCCTCCTCCTTCCTCCCCCCACCCAACCCTACCCTTCCCTACCCTACCCTACACTCTTGTTTTATTGTTTTCTATTTGTTTTTTATTCTTCATTTTATCTATAATTGAGGACAGCTTTTCGGTGCTTCATATGTCTGAAAATATTTGTCTCTGTTGTTTGCAGGAGAAATTCCTTGAATCGCTTGCCGAAGATGCTTATGCCTGTTCTGCACAGGATCACAAAAAATCTATAAATTACAAGCACCTTTGTAAGTCTTCTCTCTCTCTCTCTCTCTCTCTCTCTCAGCATGTAATCTCTATATCATCATGCATATTAATTTCTGTTCCTCAACCAAATAAGAAAGTAAAGAATTGCTTCGGCCAATTCTATTTGTCGTGCTTATTTTTCCTATACTGCAAAACATGCTTCTGCTTGGCTCTCCCACCTCCTTATACTGACCTGATGATACAAATCTCTTAGCTTTGATGAAACTGATGCTTGAAATGAAGCTTTGAGTTCTTCAATGATTTTTGGTTCATTGAATTAAGCTTGCTTCTGAACTGTGGCTGGAACCATCCTGTCTTTTGCTACAAGATTTGATCTGGTTTAAGCAATTTTACCACAGCAAATCGAGCTCCATAGTTTTTTCTTCAACAGACAACCCTGCTTGTTCTCTTGTTTGTTTCATGAGGATGCAATGTCTTCCAGAGATGAACTTGAATTTACTTGGGAGAGGACAATTAATCCTTGTTTTAGTGCAACCAGTGATTTGAGATTGTATTAAAGAGTAAACGAATCAAAGCTTTGTTGTACATTTTCTGCCTGACAACAGTTTCTTTTGCTATAAGATTTGATCTGGTTTAAAAAATTTACAATAGGAAATCAAGCTCCATAGTTTTTTCTCCAACATACAACTCTGCTTGTTCTCTTATTTGTTTCATTAGGATGCAATGTATTCCGGACCCTTGGATGAACTTGAATTTACTGGAAAGGACAATTACTCCTTGTTTTAGTGCAACTGGTGATTTGAGATTGTACTAAAATAAGAGGAAACGAATCAAAGCTTTGATGTACATTTTCTGCCTGACAATGGTTTACCCAGTGCATGAGTAACTTTTGGCACTTACATGTATTCACACAGAGAAGAACCCATGGTCTGCACAACAGTAATTCCATCTTATCCACATTACAGACAAATTACATGTGATAATTTTAAGATTTTACTTTTAGTTCAGTTAGACCTCTCCATTAAACAACACTACTGTACTGTTTGGGAATGTCCATTGGCAAAGTTCCTGCTATTATCAATGTTCCCGGTATTGGCACCCTTCATTACTGGTAACATTGTGAGTTGTTCCCAGTGACATCTGAAAACTGTGTAATCTTTCTTAAGTTGTTTTGAACTATATGTGAAGTTGGTAATCTATATAATGTTTTGGTAAGCTTGAATGTTCACTCAATACCCAAAATAGGATATCATAAAATCCACCCAAAACAAGATTATCATTAAAATAATAATAAATAAATAAATAAATAAAAACCTTTCACCTCTTTTTTCTCTTCTGGATGACTTTGTTTTATGAAACAGAAAGGAAAAAAAAAAAAAAAAAGAATGCCATGGTTTGGGTCAGTTGAGTTTTGTCAATATTGAGTTGATGCTCATGAGTGCTAATTCTTATATTTTTTCAGCAGAGCACTGATAACTTCTTGTTCTGCTGTTTCAGCATCAGTTGTTAGTAAAACGAAGAGATATGACTTCCTTTCAGGTGATATTCTTGCACTGTTCCCTATTTCCTTTCCCTGTACGATACATCTCATAAAGAGCACATGTGCAATACAAGACATTTGCACATGAGCTCAGCAATGTGGTTCAAGGAAGACTGTTGTTGACAAAATTGAAATAGCTTTGGAGATGACAGCTAATGTATCCTTTTATTTTTTTTCAGTTGAGCTGATTTAGCCCTTCTTACTTGATAGTGGTGTGATAGAATGGGAAGGGCTGTAAGATGTGGAAAGAACAGCCAATCCATCCCGTCTTGCCCAACAATACCATACCGGGATACACATTCTTTTGGATAAATTTGGGCTGGACGAGGATCCTATTAATGAATTTTCAACTTCAAATGCCTTAGCTTGCAGACATACTTTTCCCATATAATGCAATTAATACATATTCATTATCTACCTGTGGGAATCACACCTTACTGTGTGTTTTTGTTGATGTTTTAGATTTTGTGCCTGAAAAAGTAAGAGCAGAGGATGCTTTGGAGGAGAGGAGATTAGCTGGAACATGAAAGGGAGCAAGTTCACCAAGCAGCTACTTATGTTTTGGCTTTAGATGACAGATATGTTATTGTGGTATAAGGAATTAACCCATGCATCGTCCAAGCATCCTCCTATGACCGGAGAGTAAGCAATGCTTATGGATGCTTATACTCGCTTCATGTTCAGCTTGAAGAGGAAAGGAAGATGCATCTTGCTGTGTTTGTGATGCAACTAGGATGTCCTCCAGCCATAAGACTACATGTTTCATCTGAACAATTCATAGAATCTCATATCTTCTGTAATTGGTTCAGTTAATTCTGGGGGGATGAATTTTTCATTTTAACCTTCTAAAAGAAAGAAAAAGGGGGGGGGGGGGGG
>NW_024868990.1:13694-43798 GCF_013358625.1 Macadamia integrifolia
GGGGGGGGGGGAGGATGAGAAGATTCAATTTTAACCAGAACAGGAGATGATTTTGCTTTTATGGTTTTAATATCATTAATTCTCAATACAATGGCTTGGAGCTGCAACTGTCACAGCACATTTTACATGAAAGGATCATATGAATGGCGCTGGACTTCTCTTTATAATATTTAAACTCTTCCACACAGGCTTTCCAATCTCATCAATGAACAATGCATTTCGACCAAGTAAGGATTTCCCTTTACCATTATCATTGGTCCTTTGGAAGATCCATGCTCAAATGATTATTTGATAGCCACCCTGAAGAAAATAAATAAATATATAAAAATCCTTAACCTGTAGTTAAATGATTCCAGCCAAACAACTCGGATGGGAAGTCCATTTTTATGCTTATAACTCAGACACACATTTTCTATATTCATTATCATAATTGCTGAAAAATCCTTTAAGTGAATCAAAGAGAAAACCATACAAAATCCTCAATATTCATTATCATAATTGCTGAAAAACGATTGTCAATGTATCTAAGCAGAATATATTGCACAAGACCAATGTCGATTATTTCTTCCGGTCGCCAGAAATTTTATAGCAATACATGGCTATTTTGTATAGCCTGTGCATATTTGCTTACAACATTGACAACCTCCCCCTCCCCTCCTTTTCCTCTCTGCCATCACTGGCATTTTATCCCTAGAAAATATACAATGGAACTTGGCTTTTGATCTCATCGCAAGCACATTGGGTAATGGACCCAATGACCTTATAAGTTTACAACCTGCTTAATCCAAGAACACGCATTGGACAGCAATGCACTAAATAGTATATATTAGCAATTGGAGCTGCAATCCTGCAAAAATAAAAACTTTAAACTTAGCATGACATGGTGTATACTGCTCTGTTATTGCTTGCAAATGGCACTGCCAACTTTGGCTGACAATGGTAGCTTCTCTTTTGAACTGGAAGTTAGCACATTCTCCGAGTTGCTTGACTGGCTTTCAGCATTCCCAGGTCTCATCCAGATTTTTACATGTCCTTCCCGGCAAACGGTGACAACAGACTCTTGGGTAAATATCAACCCAGAGAGGGGTTCCACATGCACACGATGAGACACTACAGGGGAGAGTTTTGGCACATCTCGGATGCATGGAGCAGGTTGGAGAGTACCCACTGGGCAAATGGTGTCCCAATGAGATGACTGGCTTCCAGTGCTAAAGGTAGGGGACCCACCAGGTGGTACTCGGCGCAAAGGCACCACAATCTCATCCATTGCCAGGTCCCACAGAAGCAACTGTGTGTCCTGCAAAGAAATGTATGTATATCAATAATGTTATTACTGACATAATACATGTAAAAAATCAGAAACAAACTTGGGGAAGTAAGACTAATACATATATAGGCTTCACCAAATGAACTATCAGAAAGAAATGATTAAGAGGTGTGAGATCCACAAGATATACACAACCTTTTCCCAACTTAACGAGGTTGGCTACATGGATCCCCTCCCCCTCTCAAAATAAAATAAAATAAAAGAGAGAAGAAGAAGAAGAAAGAAAGAAGAGAAAATAAAAAAGGGAACAGATGATCAAAAATAGTAACGAAGTTGTACACAACTAGATAGGGTCTGCTACCTGGATCCACAAGATATAGCAGTAAGGATATGACATGAAGCATGGCGTGCAGAAAAATTTGAACAGAAATCTTAAGAATGTGTCTGAAGTACATGCAGGTTCGGATAAAGTAATCCAACAGAAATCTTCTGATTGGAAATCTATGGCGATAGCAAAGTAAGAAAATCAGATAACAAAGTGAACTGGAAAGAATGAAAAGAAGTCCGCTCAAACTTAGGTGAAAAAAAAAAAAGACTTCATGACTTCTAAGTACCTATTAAGACTGTCTAGGCTCCCCGCCATCCTATTCTCATTAGATTTTTTAGAAAAAACAATTAATGCTTAATTTGACTATAAACTACGGACAGGGAAACACAGTTTGAAAGTTTATTTTCTAGAAAACCTTTCATCTCCAATTGGAGAAAATTATACCCTAGGATATGTACTCTTTAGAGAAACTCAACGAATCAATTACAAGGTCAAAATTGGGTAAACCCATTGCCCAATGATATCAAAAGGTTTCCAAAACCTGCCCTTTTAAGAGTTCCAAACTAATAAATGAACCACTATAAAATCTTTCAGTCACCCATTACACCTAATGGAAAATTCTACAGGACAGTGATTAGGCCAATTATGACATATGGGGTGGAGTGCTGGACAGTCAAGAAGAGTAATGTATACAAGCTGGGCGTAGCAGAGATGAGGATGAGGATGTTGAGGGAAATGTGTGTTAAGAGAAGGAAAGATAGAGTAAGGAATGATTTTATCAGAATTGATTTGGGGTCGCACCAATCCAGGACAAGCTTCGCGAGAAAGCCGTTTGAGGTGGTATGATCATATACAATGGAGACCCATGGATGCACCTGTAAGTGACCAGATTCACATAGAAGGCGCTAAAAGAGGAAAGGGCAGACCTAAAATGACTATAGGGAGAGTGGTGAGAAAAGGTATGCAAAAAGTAGGGCTCAACCCAAGTATGGCTGCAAATAGAACTATTTGGAGGACAAAGACCTGTGTAGCCGACCCCTTTTAGGGGAATGTTCCCGAGATGCTGCTCTGACTTTGGTGTTTTACCTATCTTTTTTACTTCTAGTACTTCTTCCTTTTTCTTTTATTACCTTTTATTGCCTTCTCTTTCTTACTATTTATGCTTCTATGAGATCCATGTAGCGACCCCATTTAGTTGGAATAAGGTTATGATTGTTGTTGCTGCTGTATAAAATCATACAGTAAACAAAAAATCAATAAACCTGGTGGGAGAAGCAGGAAGAAGAGTTATAACACAGTTCTGAATTTCTGGAACTTAGCCAACAGGGTCAACTTTGCAAATTTCCAAAGGAGAAGTTTCTAAACTGCCCCAGATGGGAGATTGGCTGTACATCATGACTATCAACTAGCCAACCTCAGTCCGTACAGTAGCACTGTCAGTCTAGGACCCCTATCATGCAGCTCAGTTTAAGTGAATGAATACTCTTAAAGGATGTTATCTGAAGCAAGGAATGCTTAAAAAGGAGGAAGAAGATTCAGTAAGAAAAGGCACAGAGACAGAAGTCCAAACATCTGAAACAGATTTGAACTGATGACTCTGAATTCCTATTACCATGATCCTAATTCCCCCCCCCCCTTAAAAGTACTATGATCCTAATTCCCCCCCCTTAAAAGTACCATGATTCTAATTCCCCCCCTTAAAAGTACCACAATCCTCATTCCCCCTTCAAAGCCCATACACTCGTATTCAAGCTTATACTTGGGCCCAGTACCACATCAAGCAGGATGCTAATATGTATGGGAGCATTAACTTCTTTCTACACCAGAAATGATTGTTTACATCTATGTAAAAAAAAAAATCGGGGATGCGGTTGGTCAACTCTCATTAAAACCCTTGATGTTTAGAGAGAAACTTCCATTTGGGACCGAGGGACTGTTTCACTGCACAGAATTTCAAGAAAAAGATTTGGAAGGAAATATAGCACGATCTTCTAAGTTTTTTTTTTTTAGATGGGTGCAATATAGAAGGGGGGAGGGGGAATGTGACAGCCGGGAGACTCGAAATTGAGACCTCCTAGTGAGTGTGGGCTTAGTGCATCACAACCTCACCAACTGCGCTAGGCAGGTGTTAACACAATATTATAAAGTATTTTGTTTATTGATTGTTACCACATACCACCTTTAGTTCATAACCAAATTTTTAAATATCATTGACTGCTTAAACATTGGAAAGTTTCTCTATTTTGCTGATTCTTTGACAGGAATTTAGACATCCAAGTGTCGATTCTTACAGGCATGTCATTCTCCCTGTGAACTCTAAAAAAAAAAAAAAAAAGTACCCTTTATATAGACCCAATAACAGCAACAACTAAGCCTTTTCCCACCACTTGACCTAAATTAATACCTTTTTATACTTCAGGGCATAAAATTGTTGGTAGGATAGAAGCCATTCCAAATCAATTTTGGTGTTGACAGTTCCATCCTGCATCAAGTCGGTAGTCAACATGCCTCACACTCTACATGGGACAGTCTTTTCTCATGGTCATGCAACAGTTACATGCATAATGCATGCAGCCAGATGTGCAGGGTCATGAATAGGAAAGGCAAATTGATGGAGGGCCTAGTTCTGGTTCTGGGTCTGACTTGGCTTCTCTGTCATTCTCTCCTGTTCTTCTTCTTCTTCTTCTTCTTCTTTTTCTTCTTCTTTTTCTTCTTTTTCCTTTTCTGTTGCCCTGGGCAGAACCCTAAAGAGGAGGGTCGAGATTCTCTGTTTTGAACAGAGATATTTTTTTTTTGGCAGCTCTCAATCTCGGTAGAAACCAGAACAGAGAATGGGAAGGGAAGAAGAGAGAGATGGATGGAAGGAATGGGGATCCTTCGCCTCTGATACCACTTGATGCAGATCCGGGTTCCAAATACTGAAATCGGATCGCTTAGGGCCCATAATAGAGTAGTAACTCAAATAATCAGAATTGACGACAATTCTGCAAATAAACTGAAATTTCTAATAAAGGATGGTAATTTTGTAATTATAGCAGCAAACCACACAGTTTAATATAAGACAATAGGGCTGGATCTAATCAGGAAATTATTCTCAAAGTGAGGGGTAATTCTGTAAGGAGATGTGAAAGAAGCTAAAAGAGAAACTAAACATTAGTAGAGGGCAAGTATGTAATTTCAGCAAGTGGTTTATTTGAAAATAAGAAGATTGTTCATCTTCAACCTTAGGTCGCGATAGAACACAAAACCAGCAGCAAGAGGGGAAAGCTTGCGGTGGTGAGAGCTCCTCCCAGGGTCATCGTTTCAGCCCAAAATTCTTGACGAAGCTTGGACACCTTCTGGCCTCGTATTCCGACAGGAAGAATACTCCAAACAGCAAGCAAACATGAGTTGTAGTCCCTGCAACTCAGATCTGGCGATAGGAGAAGAATCAGCACTGTTGCAGAGCTCGAACTTGCAGCAGGAGCAGTAATAGGGCTTAAGGTTCTAGGGTTCAGGTCGCCTTGGGAAGAGATTCCTTCGCTCCAGATCTCAGGTCAAATCTCAGGCCAAAAGGAGTGCTTCTGAGAGGGATCGATCAAGTCTTCTGCAACCCAGTGAAGTAACAGCAGCAGGGAAAAGAAAGAACAGAGTATAATATGGAAGGGGAAGGGAAGAGAAGACAGAAGAGAAAAATCAGACAGAGAGAGAATATTAGAAAGGGGAAAGAAGAGAATCACCCACGGCAGCAATGGTTTCCAACAAAAAAAACTATTTAATTAATTTCTTCTTCAAAATTCTGTCAACAATGGACTACACAATCGTATATAAGGACTCAAAAGAACCTACCTTCCTAATCTGAAGTAGAATTAAACTTGCATCTAAAACTAAAAAAGAAATAAAAATCTCACTCAAATAAGAATACTACCAAACTAAGTTCTAGCTCTAAAAAGGAAAGAAGGAGGAATCAAATCAAAAGCTATTTTAAGCCCAACGCCCAAATGCATCACAAATGTTTACATTAGATATGCAGCATTTCAGGTCTCGGGAGTACACCTTCCCACCAATAAGGAATTTAAGGGGAGGGAAGAAACAAGTAAGACTGATTGAAATAAGGATAATAAGCAAAGAAAATAATACCATAAATATATCATACTCGTCATCCCAGATTTCTGGCAATTGGCCCCAAAAAATAATTCCCCAGAAAGAAAAGCGGCATACCTGACCAACAGAACCAAAACGGTACACGACATTTTCCCCTGTGCCATCTGAAGTAGGTGATGACCAGTACGAGTCAAAAGCAACTCCACTAACCTGCCAGATAAGTCCAAAATGAGAAGGTCATTAAAAAATTAAAAAAAAAAAAAACCCAGTACAAGACTGACAACTTACCCATGAGCTGTGCCCCTCACCCCATGCCACGACTTTCCGATCTTCCATGCTCCAAACTTGTACTAGATCATCTTCACCTCCAGTCAGAATGTACTTCCCATCCATGCTAAGAAACAGCAAGTTGATATCAATTATAATATTCTCTTCACCATGAAATTGGAAGGACAGCAAGAATTACATAAATACAATTTTTAAATACTATAAAGGGGGAAGGAGACTCATTAGAAACATTAGATGTTGAACAAATAACCAAATTACTCTTCGAGATCAGAAGAGAATTTAAGTTTAGTACCTCCAAGCACAGCACAGTAGAGCACCATAGTAGCTTTTCCCACCACATATTAGCTGTTCTTTTGAATAGTCAAATACCCGTAAGTAACCTGCACATGGCTTTTCAACTTAGCATGCTACAAAATCAACCTTTATCTGTTTATCGGAATTAAACATGAAGTAGTAACATGGTAATGAAATGCTAACCATCTCTTCCAACAGTTGCCAAATATGTCCTATCTTTTGAGAAAGCAATGCTATTGATTGAACCTTGGCAAATATGCCATCTGGCAACTGGATTACTCTGCAAGTGAATCACAAAATGACAACGATAAGGTAACTGAAAAAACCTCTTTGAATTAGAACATTCATTTTCCAAATATAAGCATCACATATCCCTGACAAGAGCCTATGGATATATTCTTCACCTCAAAAGTTCACCAAAAGAGGATGTTTAAGCAAAAAGTGAATTGATTATCTATGTTATACCCTAATCTTCCACAAAAATCCCCCAACAAAATGCTTGTGAATATCAGTACAGCTCTAAATTGCTCTATTTTCCATTGAATGGAAATGGTAAGTACTCCAGTTCACAGATTAGATTGGGTAACTAATTCCCACATCTGATGAGATCACGAGAAAGCAAACTCACCTTGATTCTTATTGGTTGTTGGGAACTTGGAATTGAAGTATAAAAATGTAGAACACAATTCCCATTATGCCTACGTATATTCATATGAATATAAACTAGCCTAAACAGAATCCCTTCCCGAGGACTTTAGCCACACCTACCCCTGGGGGCCATGATGAGCTAGATTCTTTTTTCAATGAATATCAGCTTTTGAGTCAAATCCCTTTATATTGCTATTCAAGTATTCAACTACAGCTCAATGTGTTGGGCCGTACATAGAAACATAATAGTACATAACGCATATCCACGGATCTTATGCCATGTACTTTTGGAACTGGCTTCATCATGTTATTGTTGGAGGGAAGATAACCTGTAAAGGAGAATTAAGTGGTTGAAAGTATGTACATAACACAACAGAAAATAAAAACATGTATATTCTTAAGCGAAATTACTCTTGCTAATGAGAAAGGCAGAGTTGGCTGTCATGTTGAGTAAGACAAGTTACAGCCTCATCAAACTGACATAGAAAGAATCAACAACCTACATAAGAAAGAACAGAAAATAAGGATCATAATCTTTATGCTGGCTGGGAGCACGATTATCTGCCATCCAGCACAAGGGAAGCGTTAATCCCAGCTTGTGTCTCCTCGACCAAAACAATATCATCAGCATTGAACATACATCACGACCACAAAACCTTGTCTTGAATGTTCCTGGTTAAATCATTTATGATAAGTGCAAACAAATAAGAGCCTAAGGCAGATCCTTGATGTAGTCCAGTTGTAACTGGGAATTCACTACTTTGCCCTCCCACAGTTAAATCATCTAGTCACCACGTCCTCATACATATATTTAATTTAACTACATATTTACTCGATAACCTTTTCTTCTCCAATACATTCTAGATTAGCTCTTTAGTCATGGGATTTTTCTAGTTCAATAAAGACCATATGGAGATCCGTTTTGTAAGCTCTAAACATTTCCCTGAGCCTCATGAGTAAGTAAATAGCTTCTTTCGTGGATCTACCTAACAAAAAACCAAATTGGTTCTCCGAAATAGTAGTGTCTCTTCTTAGGTGGGCTTCAATGACCTCCTCCCACAATTTCATATTATGATTCATTAGTTTTATGCCTCTATAGTTATTGCAGGCTTTACAACTCTGGATATCACCTTTATGTTTGTAGATCGAAACTACGATGTTTCTCCTCCACCCATCATGCATTTTCCTTGTGTGCAAAATCTTGATTTAGTGTCATGTATGACTATAATGTAAACAAGCACTTAAAAAAGTATAAAAAATGGAATAACACATACAGCGCCTTGAACAGTAAGGTGTCAGCTCACCTTGATCTAGAAAAATCACTTGGACGCTAAGGCGGTGCTTAGGTGATGTCTTGACAACTATGGTCCATGTGACACTGGACCCCAACACTAGATCTTTAGTAAAATTTCATCCAAAATGAGTGGAGAAAGTGAATCAAAATTGAGAAGATGTCATTTTACATTTTTTATATTTGTTCCCTCGTGGCAATTCTGTAATCTTATGGAACTTCAGATTATACCATGAGGAGTTTGCCTTGGCTTGATAATAAACATGGTTTTAAAAATAATTGAATGGCAAAACAGGATTTATGTAGCCAACCTCATTTAGTTGAAAAGAATATTTGAGTTGAGAAGATATCAGGGGAGGCCCTCTATCAATTTGAGAAGAGCTAAACATCACCAGGCATAATGAGATATTTAGAAGCTAAAAACTAAATATCCTATCAAGAAGACAACACATATATCAAAACTTTGATAACTAAAGAACTAGTCAATATTGTAGAAAAATTAACAATGTAATGGAGCAGAGCCAACAGAGTTGACAACAAATACAACAGTTTAAACCCCCCCCCCCCCCCCAAAAAAAAAAAAAAAAGAAAAAGAAAAAAAAAAAGAGGGGGAAAAACTCATGATGATGCAAAACTTCACCAAAGATGGAAAAATTGGAAAGAAAAGGTTCTCATATAATTGCACAATGATAGATGGGGCTGCAGGTATAGGGTTCAAAAAAATTAGGCACTATAAGAAAATAGCAGACTCTTAGAAGCGTATGGGAAATTATAAGTAAAAGAATTACAGATGACTCAGGGCTCTCTATAATGATGGGTAGTACAGAGAGATTGGTGCAAAGGAATTGATATGAGTCAACAATGAAGTGCATTTGGTATTGATTGAAACAGTAAGTTGTTTAGAGGATCAATAAAGGGGTATAGAGATTGGACGGTCTTTCCCCCCACCAAAAAAAAATCACTGTTGAGATAGGGTAGCGGGTGATGGAAATTGATGCAAACAAAAAAAGACAAACAAGACTAGAGCAAGAGCACCATGAAAGCAACAAAACCTTCAACAGAATAGAGGGACTATCAAAAACATAACCTGAGACAACAGAAAAATCTCTATTCATCAATATTGTTTAATTTTTCAGTACAACATTCCTTCCATAATTTTAGAGAAAACTCTTAGAATAATTCTGGACAAACCTTGTACAACTAACTACTAAAGAAATGGTTTACACAAGAAATCCTCCTACTCAAAGAAAATCACAAGTTTAAGGATCTCGTTATTTATTGTGGATGCGGTAGGATATGTCAGAAAGAATTACCTTACTGGACCGTGCATGTGCAACAGAAAATTGAGCTTGATCCTTGATAACAGGGAATGAAGAATCTCCAGCACCATCCTTGCTCTAAAACAATTAATAAAGTACATCATTATATAATTGGGCTAATGTACACTTAATTCAGTACGCGAAGCATCACAAAATGCCTGAAGGCATATATCGGCATAATTTCTTAAAGTGAAAGTAAGGCAGTACCTTTTCATAAACATACAAGTTTCCATCAGCATGAGCAACAACAAAAGCTCCATCACCTTCAGGTACCCATGCAACACTAGTACATCGACTGTTGAAAAATAGCCAGCAGGTTGCATGATGAGACTAGTAACTAAAATCAAGTTAAAAAGCAGGAAAACAAGATATCACAGAAAAAAAAAATTCATAATCTAAGCAACAACAGCGTGAAAATTGAGACTTCTACTGTAGCTCAACTTTATAGTAGCATAATACTTGGAGCACATAGGACTATAGGAGGTTTGTCAAGAGGTTAGAGTAAATAAGGATAACATTTTGAATGGTAAGATAATATTTTAGATTCAGGGCACGAAAAATAATGCTGTTTCTTTGTGCGGAAGAGGGTAGACCTAAATAAGGACAACATTTTGAATGATAAGATAATGTTTTAGATTCAGGGCACCAAAAATAGTGCTGTTTCTTTGTGTTGAAAGGGAAATAAATTACGAAAAGTCAATCATTCAACTCAGCTAATATACTCTTTATTTTTTTCATGAACTTTCAACTAACTCATTAGTACACTACAGTTACTTCATTTGATTTTTATTTTGTGATGCACTTTTATCATCAAACCAGATTTGGATGAGAAAGTGTCCGTAGTTTGATTAGTTACTCAAACATGATTTTGAATACAGAGAATAGGAAGCAATTATTGACACATCCCTTTTGAAATATTGCAGCTTGTATCTATCATAGTTTAGAAACTTAAAAAAAAAAAAAAAAAACCAATTCGCTCAGTGGCCCACTGATCCAAGTAGCTCAGCAATCTAATCGAGGAGATCAACGAGTGAATACAAGATAATTATTTATTATTTTTATCCTTTAATGGTGGTGGCAGTTGAGAGATCAAGGAGATAGAGAGAGGAGTTAAGCAGTAGAAGAGAGGGAAATTGGGAATATTGAGACAAAACAGGGAGAAGGAGTAGGAACTCCAGGAAAACTTGTAGAGAGAGAAATAGGGGATGAGAAAATTGGGGAGGGGGCTGGGAAGTTTATAGCAATGGAGAAAACTGGAGGACAGAAAGAGAGAGGGCTTCTATGCAGTATTGATTACCACACAAAAGCATACACGAAAAATTAAGCATTGCAAAATATACCAGTGACATGGATTTGTATTGATTTGCTGAACAAATATTAGACATTTGGATGAGACACCCCTTCTTACCAAAAAACAGTTAAATAGTGCTTTGGGAAGGAAAGAACAATTTTTTTTTCTCAGCATAAGTACAGAACGCAACTTGACGATTGGGTAGACGAAATTGTCTACATTCCATAAGTCACTCATCCTCAAAAAATTCAAGGAAATTCATGACCTATTTTCTTTAATAGTCGAGAAATGAACTGAAATTTAACTAGAAGACAGATTAGCTTTGAAATTGTTCATTTTATTTTTTATGTGATTTTCAAGTACATGAGCTTCTCACCTTCTCATTTTCTTACGGAATCCAATACAAAACTTTATGAGTAATTTCAAAAAAAAAGGGTAAAAAAAATTTAGAAGTAATATCAGGTTAGTGTAATGGTGAGAGGGCATTCCTACTCAGAGAGAGAGAGAGATGAAGACTGAAGGAAAATGTATGTGTGCACTTCCACAGTTTCGTAAGTAACAGAGCTGTATTGAAAGTTTTCATATGGTAAATGCAGTAGGTGATTGAGATGTAAGACAGCAGCTAGTTTCTTAATCGTTCCTCCACCCTTCTGCGCTTTTACTCTAAGTGCAGCTCTCACATACATGGATATCCAATAATGGTGGAGCAAAAGGTCCTCCCTTCAGGGAACAAAGGAATAGAGTGAAAGCAGGTATGCAAGCACTATCAGGAAACAAAATTACTGCGACAGACAACAGTAATAAATATGACTGGGAAAAAAAGCAACAATTACCTTAATGATCTTTTCTTATCCATCTTTTTTCACCTGGCCCCTTTCTTGATTTGTGAAGAAACTTTTATGGTATTATAATAGAAACAAAATTCAAGAAAAAACCTTCATCCTCACAAAGATTGACAAATGATGCTTTATCCAGCCAGTGAGCCAACAGTTTCGTAAAGGTTTTACACTTTTACTAACATGTACAAGAATCCATCAAGCCCTGTTTCCACTCAAAGATAAGATCTACATATCTAGAAAGCTATTCAAGGGTGTTCAAACCTGCGCTCTAGGCTGACAAGAAACATGAATTGAAGGTTTTCAAACATTCCAAAAAAAATTAATCCAATACCATCCCTCCCTCACCCCCAACCCCCTAAAAAAAAAAAAAAAAAAAAAGACTCATCCTTCTATTCGAAATTTATGGGCCCCAACCTAAAACATTGAAGGAGAACCATTGATCATCCGAAAACAATATAAGTTATTACTCACGAGAAAATGCCTAAGAATCCCACTTCTAGTCTCTTATCTTGGAAGGCATTGAGGAACCTTTTGACCCCCACAGCTATAGGCACATCAAGAAGTGATAGGATATAAAATGTTACATTAGAGACCAAATTTTTTGCTTAGAATCATTGAAATTACTGGCCCAAAGGCCCCAAACCCAAAACGTTGTAGGAGAACCAAAACCCCATAAAAATATAAAATCCCCACCTGTAAGAAGAAACCTAGATAAACCACTTCACCTTTTTTTGGTAAAGGATGACATAAAAAAAGTGACTAAGGAACCCCCCCCCCCCCCCACAAAAAGGAAAAAGAGAGAGAGAGAGAGATTCAAATTCTTCTTTCATGTGATTTCAACAAATCAAATCCCACACCGTTGATCAGGCCTTTCCAACAATATCCTACAGTACTACATTATAATAATGTTTGGTACCTAACAAAATACATAAACCAATCCACTTAACAAACCAAAGTGTCACTCCCACACCATCCAATGGAAAGGGGGGGTTTTTTAATGGGTAACTAGTAAACTGAGTACCTAACAAATAAAATAAGTGCACCTAAGAGCTAAGATGAGGATGTTGAGGTGGATGAGCAGCAAAACTAGATGAAAACAAATAAGAAACGAGCACATTCGAGGAAGTTCAAGAGTGGCTTCAATAGGTGATAAGTTGAACGAGAGTTTTTTTAAGTGGTTTGCGCTAGTAAAACAAAGGCCATTGAGCACATTGTTATGGAGTTACTTAGTGCAGAGAGAGAAATTAAAAGTATAAGGGGCAGACCGAAAATCACCTTGGGAGAAAAAGTGAAAAGAGACTATCCAGTTTCAGGTTAACAACTAAGATGACCTTAAATAAAGTTCAGTGGCTATGTTAGTTGGACACTTCAAATTATGAGCCACACCAGTGTCCAACACTTCATGAAAGCCAATGAAGTGCAGGAGATGGAATCCATCCTGCACCCAAATTGTATCCTTTGATCTGTCGGATTAACATTGTGGCTATTTGGTATAAGGCTTCATAGAGCTGGGTTCAGTTTAATGTAAATACCTACCTTGTTGATATGATGAACTTTTCAGCAAAAATATTTGCAACAATAAATTGTCAGAGCATATATTAAAAATTTTAATGGTCAATGCATGACAAGAAATGACTCAGCAAGAAGTGATTATAGAAGATATGAATGGTTTTGGGTTGCCAATAAACTCAGTTTAAACAGAGTTGAAGTTGAATGGCAAAACAAGATTTTATACCCAACCCCATCAAGCTAGGAAAAGGCTTAGTTGAGTTTAGTTGAGTGCATGGAAAATGCTTCAGAACCAAATGAACTAGAGCCTAAAGACGGAAGGGTATTAGATGTATAAAGTAGGGATGGCCATTATGACAAGCATACTTGGGAGACAACACCAATTAATTTACAAAATTCAGCACTACCCACATCACAGAGAGGATAATAGAAAAAGGAAAAGATGATAATAACTTAAAGGTCTTACCCACTATTAACGGAACCATCTTTGTTGTAATGTTGGGCAGTGACGAGCTTCTTTCCAACATCTTGCAATTGCTGCCTCAGTGACACCGAATAGACTACAAATTCACAGACATAAGAAAAAGAGAGGATTATAAAGATAACTGCCACAAGAAGTAAGAAAAAAAATAGCCTAAGTCTTCGAGCATAAATTAAGTCCCTTCTTCTTCCTTTTTTTTTTTTTCTGATTATTATTTCCTCTTCCTTTTTGTGTCCTTTTCCTTGTTTTGATGAATAGAGTAGAAACTACTTACCATCTCCAGAATTCAATCCAATAAGCAAGTCATGGCCATCCTTAGCTTCGGGATCAAATGCGTGGCACACCGGGTTTGAATTGCTGAAATGGAGAGCTTTTATAGGATCCTACGGTCCAAAGGCTTATTTCTTAAAACAGGTTTCAGCTGTAGGAAGAGGAAAGGATAATCCAAGTGGAAGAGTCAAGAAATTACCTTATCTTGAGAATTGAAGTCGCTGATGAATAGGGTGTCGCCCACATTGAATATCAAATAAGTCCCTTTGCTATCATAATTCAAAATAAACGGACTACCACTGGTACTAGAACTCCCCAATGAACCAGTCCTGCTATTCCCCGATAGGTTTTTACTCGAACCATTCCCACCTACAAAGCCAAGTGCACGGCTGCCGTTCCCACCACCCAATAACCTCGCTGCCGCTAATCTCACTCCGCTGCCAGAGCTCAGGCTCGAAGACGGAGCAGGCGATACTTGTGAGGGTTTTTCCTTGAGGTGTGCAAGGGTTGCCTGGATAATCAATCAATAAATTATCCAAACAATATCTAGATTGATTAATATAAAGGCGATATCGGTACGGATTCCTCCGAATTCTCTGAAAATTATAAGGTGAAGAGACAGATATATAAAAGTAGAAAACCCTTAGTGGGGGGGGGGGGGGAGAGAGACAGAGAGAGACACCTGAGTAACGGCTTTGCCATGGGCATAGTGAAGGAGACCGGCAGGGTGAGTCTTCTCGTACTGGAGTTTATAACGGCCATCAGGTGTCTTGAAATAGGTCTTCAGCCCTGGAGATTGCGCGTTCGCCGCCGACGAGGAAGACATCATGCCGTTGCTGTTGCTGCTGCTGCTGTGGATCATTTCGACTACGATTGGTCTCGACACATGAGATCATGACAAATAAAATCCTCTCCTTCCCCCCTCGCCCCTCTCCCTGTCCCTCAAGTCTCTATATCCCTGTCTCAAACTCGCTACCAATGCTTGGTTTCTGCTAGGAGCTTCTGCTGGTTCTTCCTTCTCCAGTTCTCCTTCGTTGCCTTCTTCTTCTTCCTCCTCTTCCTATTTCTCCTGTAAATTGGAATCGAACGGCATCTACGGGTACCTAGAAGCAGATTAATGCACAGATTCTGTAAATGCGATGCAGCGAAAAGAGCCTCAAATTAGTTCAAATTTTCAACGATCGGATTCGGAAAGGAATTATAAATTCCAGGTCAGCGTTGTCGCAATCTCCTGCTTCTCTGCTTCTTGATTAACCGTTTAGGGTGATTTCTTGTCCTTCCTCTCTGTCTCTCTCCCTACGCTCTCGGCCTCGCGCGCAATAGTAAACCCAAAGATACGGACCAACCAAATGGGGTCCTGCGTTTGGAATCTTGATGAGTAAATCGTTTACCGTGCTAGTTTGGTAAGCCGGATCGACGTTTGATTTCTCTTCTCTTGTTTGACTTTTGGATCCATCTAATGTTAGTAGCTGAGGAAGGTGAGTAATGTTAGTTGCTGAGGAAGGTGAGAACTAATGTGGGATGGGTACTATACTACCATGGGTGACATGCATTTTGGATGATATTTAATATCTGCCTCAAGGAGGCAAGGTTAGACTCCAAAATAGGTTGATATGAATCTCAAAAGGGTTTTTAACCAAACAAAAAAAAAGAAAGAAAAAAACTCAAAAAGTATGACTAATGAGGGATTTCGCTGATAAAGTTAAATGAAGAAGGTCCTTAACCAAAAAAAAAAAAGAAGCACACCATGAAATCAATGAGAAGTATAAAAGTAGGAGTAAAAAGGTCATTTCATATAAAAGGGAGAAAAAATGCTGCCATGCTGCCATACGAATCTCTCGACACCAAAATAAAATTACCCATATTCTCATTCCTGATGGGGAACTGTCTCCAACCTCTGAAATTGAGGAGATTTTTGCTTCCCATTTAGTTTATATTCTTCTACATCTAATCCTTGTAACCCGACAATTCTTAAGGGTATATTCCCCAACTCGTTGATTGAGGAGGACCGTCTATCTCTAAATTTCGTCTATCTCTAAATTATATCCTAATTTGGTAGAAATTAAAAAAGTTGTTCTCTCTATTGGTGGTTACAAAGCACCCGAACAGGATGGTTTTCAGGTAATTTTTTACCACCAATTTTGGAATCTTCTCCAAAAGAATGTGGTGAATCTTGTTTCTTCCTTCTTTAGGGATATATCCCTACCTTCTGGTCTCAATCATACCCTGATTTGCCAGGTACCAAAAAAACTTAATCCATCCACTATTGAGGACTGTATACCCATTAGCCTTTGTAATATAGCCTACAAGTTCATTTGTGAAATTCTTGATACAAGGCTTCGTCCAGTTTTACACCGTATTATCTTTCTTTTCCAATCGGCCTTTGTCTTTGGGCTAAAAATTTCTAATAATATTGTCATTGCCCATGAAATTTTTCACTTTCTTCGAAAAACTAAAAGCAAAACGGGATGGGTTGCTCTGAAATTGGACATGGCAAAAGCATATGATTGGGTGAGTGGGGTTTTTTTAAGAGGCATCCTTGATTTTCTGGGTTTTGGAGACCAATGGGGAGACCGGATTAGTTATATTATTAGCACTCCATCCTTCTCCATTAAACTTGAAGATTCTACTTTCTCCTGGTTTGAACCTTCTCGTGGTCTTTGTCAGGGTTGCCCTCTTAGCCCGTATCTATTTTTATTTGTTATGGAAGGTTTGTCAAGACTTCTTACTTGCTATAGAGAGCTGAACTTTTTTAGATGAATTAAAATTGCTAGGGCTGCCCCTGAAGTTACCCACCTCTTTTTTGCGGGTGATATTTTTATTTTTCGTCGAGCTACCCTGGAAGATTATTCTCCATTAAGACTATTTTGGACATTTTCTCCAGCTTATTTGGCCTTAATGTAAATACCTCTAAGAGTTGCTTGGCTTTTAGTTCAAACGTTTCCACTGAAAATAAAAGATTTTTTTTTGTAATTTGATGGGTATGGGTGTGATGGACTCTAGGTCTGTCTATCTTAGTACACACATTTATCATAATAGAGATAAGAAGGGTTACCTTTACAACTTGATAAACCAAATAAAAAGTAAACTTTCACACTAGAAGGCAAATTTACTCACTTATGTAGGGAGAACCATCATTGTGCAATCCACACTGGCTTCAATCCCTTCCTATCTCATGTCTTCCTTATTACTACCTAAAAGGATTTGGACTGAGTTGGATTCCATATATTATAGGTTTTGGAATGGAGACTTATCCAATAAAATGAAAGCCCACTTGGTAGGATGGAAGAGAATTTGCAGACCTAAAACCTTGGGAGGGTTGGGTCTCAAATTATTAGAAATTCAGAATAAAGCCTTAGTTTGTAAATTAGGGTGGAGACTGATGAATGACCATGACTCTCTCTGGGCAACAATTTTAAAAGGAAAATATTTTCCTAATAGAAGCTTATTTCACGCCGTAACCTTGAGGAAAAAAGGTTCCTAGCCGTGGAATAGCTTAACTACTATTCTACCCTATCTATCCCAGTGGTGCACTTGCATAATTGGAAATGGCCAGAATACTGATTTTGCGTGAGACCCATGGATACCAGTTCTCTCAAGCACATTATCTGGGAAAACTTTGGCCGCCTCAGGTTTCTCCATCCCTGAATCGTTGCAGGACAAAAAGGTAAGTGATTTGCTAACAAATAATTGTTGAAATATTAATCTGCTAAACTTTCTCTTCCCTGCACGTTTTGTTTCTTCTATTTTATCTTTTTCTCCTGAAATTCAAGAAGACTTTTGGCGATGCAATATTGCACAATTTTAAACCCTTACTGCCAAGTTGGCTGCAAAGTATCTAAGTAATGAGCATCCTACTAACATTATTGGATTATCTAACTAGTGCTCTTGCGTATCTCTATGCTCACATTGGTGGTGTTTCTTTTGGAAGATACATATTCACCTCAAATTTAAGTTTTTTTTTTTTTCTTTAAGGATTGCCCACGGAGGACTTCCAACAAGGGATATCTTAGGAAAATGGGTTCCCATAAATGATCTTTATGCTCTGTGTAATTCAAAAAGGAAACTGCTTGGCATTTATTCCTATCATGCGAATTCTCTGAGCGCATATGAGCTGCCAGTCCATTAGGATTCACGGTTTTCCAAGACCCTTCCTTTCAACACATTATTATGTATTTATTTAAATTCCATAGATTTTCAAAACAAGATTGGAAACTCTTCTTTTTCAATTTCATTACCATATGTTACTTATCTAGAATCATAGGAATAGCATAATTTTTAAGAATATAAAATTGAACCCTCATGATGTTTTGGTTCTGGCCTTAAAATGGATTCATCAATTGCAAGACTTGGGCAACCCAAGACACCTTCTGAACATCCCATGAATGCAACATATTGACAACCCCCATTAGTCCATTCAAAGCATATAGTCAGCATTGCAATATTTTAATTTGTGCAGTTATTCACAAACCTCAACAAGGTTTAACAGGTTGGGTAGTAGGTTTGCTAAAGGGCAATGAAAGGCATTTACTAATAACAGATTATTTAATGACAATAAACCTTACAGAAGGAAGCACCAGGGCCCTTCTGTCTGGAGCACAAGCTACAATAGGACTTGGAGTATCTCTCATGGAAATATGGACTAACTCAGACACTTTGCACAAACTTTCTTTTGATTTAGAAAATTTTCCATGGCCACTTAGTGTAGCACCTACCTTTTTGGAAATGTACAAAATCCTAACGAATGTAACGTGTAGGTTGCTCCCTAACCAAGCACAGGTATCCTTCTTCGCTTCCATAGCAGAAGCAAATATGGCAAACGGTAGACTTACTGCTGCCTCTTTTGTACATTGCTAGTTTCCTTGTTGAATGTATTTTCGTCTTCAATTAAAAAAAATAAAAAAAATAAAAATAAATAAAAAAAAACTTGTGTATCTCTCCTTCTCTCTTAAGAAATGATATATATGCCCCTGTTATGAAAGAAGGGAGACATAGTGAGGATTTAGCGTATGTCTATGCAGTCATACAAGAAACTTAACTCCATAAAATAATTGATGATGAAATGACGTTGAGAGCTTTACTTCAAAAAGAAAATGGACAATTGAAGAGTCTTCAGACCAAACTGAACAGAAAAAACTTTTAAACATGATGCAAATTTTTTATATTGAACATGAATCAGTTTTTAGATAACATTCATATATGTTCTTTAGTGATGATGAATCTGAGATTGACATCTAAGCCATCACAGATCATCAATCAAACAAGTCCGAAACAACGGATGAGTCTTCAGATGAAAATGAAGAGCTAGTTGCAGACCAACCTAAGTCTAGCTCTAAATCAAAACGAAAAATTTCTTTCGATGATCATCTTGAAAAAGATCCTGAGTTTGCCCCTCAATATGGAGCTCAAACTCATTTTGAAGATAACAACATTTTCACTACCAAAGAAGAAGATGATCCAACTCCCACATCTTTCTACCAAATACGAGATGACTTAAACAATACCAATATTGCGTCAGGAAGGACCTATCTTGACCTGACCCATATACCCTTTAAAGACTATGAATCAACAATGGATGATTGGGCTAAACTTTTGGTATAATGATAACCAATCATAAGAATTTATAGTCTAAAGAAAAATTCCTTGAATACATTGCAGGAAGCTTACAAGGAGATGTTATGCAATTTATTTAAAATACCAAAACACAGACGCAGGAAAAGCTAAGAAGGCTGACCTTCTAGCTAACTTTGCTAGCTAGGAAGACATCCTTTAAGAATTTACTAAAATTATAAAAATAGAATTTTGTGGTACCAAATCCACTGATACCTACATAGATGATATAAGTTTTAATTTAACAAAATTAAAGCTTCATGACATAAATGCTTTTGTAGACTTTGCAAAAGCATACATGTATTATTATCATTTGTTAGATGGCACACATTCTAACCATTGGCTACAACAAATTTTTCCAAAACTACCACTACCTTGGGTTGAATTATGTGTAAAAAAAGTATTCTGTATATCTTACAAGTTTAGGAAGTTCAAATACCTTAGGAAATCGAATCAATTTCGTTTTCCACATTATAATTGACAACTACCTCAAAGCTAAAGCAACTGAAGTAGCTGAAGCAATTAAACATAAAGTTAACCCAGCTTTATGTCAAAGATATTATTCATTCAATTATGAGTTTGGTAAACTACCTTCTCATTATAAACATTCAAGAAGGTATAAGATAACTAAAAAATAAAAATGAAAAAAATGGAAGCCTTGGAAAAATAGGTTTCAATCAAAAAAATAAATTTTCAAATAAGTGTTTTGTACGTAAACAACCTATAAAACCCAAATCCACAGGACAACGTGAATCTAAAAAAGATTGTCATTACTTCATTTGCAATGAGTTGAGCCATTGCAAATGAATGTCCCAACCATAAAAATAATCATAAAAAAATGATAAAAAAAATTTCAGGAACAAAACAAATTTGATATTATTTTTGAACCAGATTTTTTTTATTCTGAATGCATTCTTTATAAATTATAAACTGCTTCGACTTCTGCTTGTTCCGACGCAGATATCAAATTTGTTTTTATGCACTCTACCACTGCTTCTCAATTCTCTGAAGAAGCAGAATTGCAATAAGTTGCACAATAGGAACAAAACTCTATTGCTTTCTCTGACTATGTTAGAGAAGATGTTACCATCAATGATTTTTTGTTTACTATCTTGTCTTAACAGACATAAAAAACTTTTTCATTGTGGGGTTTTCAAATCCTCAAAATTAAATCTCTGGAACACCAGATTTTTTGATCAAGCCAATGGAAACACCACTACTTGGGAAACCGATGAAAATATATTAGAATTTTTTATTTTTAACATTAATCAAATAAAAAGATTATAGAAGAAACACCCTCAGCTGCGATATATTCATATAGGTTTAATACAAATTGAAATTACATCTTTTAGGCAGGGGAATGGACGTACCAATTATTGCTGCTCTTTTTGATAAAAGATTTATAAAAAATCCTATAAAAGCTCCCATAGGATGAATGGAATCTAATATGGTACATGACCATATTTGGTTCAAAATGAAACCAAACTATTTTGTCTCTATTACAAACCCTGCAGTTTGTGATTCAGTAGTTTTGAAGATTAAAACCCAAAATTTAGAAATGAAATCTGACAGTCATAATCTTGCAGTCTCATGGAAATGTCTTCGTGAACTTATTAACATGACTTATACAAAGCTACAGCCAGCTGATAAAATAATAGTTGAGATCTTTGAACCTCGTGCCTATGAAACAGAATTAGAACTTAGGCTCTTAAATTAGCATGACTTAAAGATCCCAAAAAATTAGCTTTTGACAGACATCCTGCCAAAACCTCAAGCACTACTAAGAATTCCCCTAACCTTTGATATTTTGGCTTCTGGAGATACTCTATATCTCAAAAGCAGATTTTCTGCTCTACCCTCGGTGAAGGATCTTCTTTATCATCTCCTGTCCAAGGAATAATTTCAATTTCTGAATATCCTCCTTATAATCATCAACGTTTTTGAAGCTACGATCCCACACAGTCTTCTAAACAATCAGATACTCAATCTGAAGCCGAATCAAATATATCATAAATATGAGTTGGAAGACAATAAAGAAAAAAAAAAAGAAATCATACTGTCATTAAATCAAGGAAATAAACATATTTATGTAAAAGGTATCTTTAAATTACCACAATTTAAAGAATTTAACCTTGATGTTCTTATTGACACATGAGTAACACAAGTTGTTTGTTAATGGAATGCAATCCCTGAACACTATTGGGAAAAAATGAAAAAACTAATCTATGTCCATGGTGTCACATGACCTTTGGTTACTTTAAAGTACAAAGCTCATAAAGTTTCAATTTATTTGAATAATATACAATTTATTATTCCCAAAATTATTTATTTTCCCTTCATATATGGTGATTTTATTCTTGGAAATACCTTTTTACAAAACCATCTTCCTTTAGCAGTTTTACATAATTCTATTAAAATAACTCTAAATTCTACTGAGATTACGATACCAATTCTCCCTCAACACAGTTTTTTCATTGAGAAAGGTTTTAAACCAAAACCAATTTTAGAATTTTAGAACCCACTCATTGGCTCCACCAAGGATTATTTAATAACTTTAGTGACAACCCATTGAAGTTATGAGATAAAAACCCAAGATTTTGCCATATTCAACTTGATGATCCACTAAAGATCATTAGAGTAAAACCAATTTTATATTTTGAAAATGATATTAAAGAATTTGATATTCAATTAAAAGAGTTACAAGAACTCAAATTAATTGAGCCATCAACAAGTCCTCATACTAGTCTAGCATTTGTGGTACGCAACCATACTGAACAAGTTAGAGGAAAAGCCCGTATGATAATCAAGTATAAGAGGCCTAATCAAAACATTAGTTTTGATAGATATTTCATCCCAAGAAAAGATGTTCTTATTCATAAGACCAAAACCGCTAAATATTTTAGCAAATTTGACTGCAAATCAGGATTTTGGCAAATCAAATTGACTGACGAGAGTAAACCACTCATAACTTTTAGTGTCCCATTTAATAAACATTATCAATGGATAGTTATGCCTTTTGGTCTTAATACAACCCTTTAAATTTTTCAAAGATTGATGGACTCTATATTTGGAGATTTACCTTTGTGGGTGTATATATTGATGATATTCTTGTTTTCTCTTCTACTAAAGAAGAACATCAAGAACATCTCAAACAAATATCTCAATTACTCCAACAACATGGAATAATTTTAAATCCAAAAAAGGTTGAATTAGAGAAAACCTCTATCAATTTTCTTTGACTCATTCTAACACAGAACGAGTTACAATTACAATATCATATTTTAGAAAAAAATAAAAAAGTTTTCTGATAAACTGTATGATAAGAAACACTTACAACAGTTTCTTGGAATTCTCAATTATGGTCAAAATTTTATTAAGGACTTCTCTAAAAAAGAATGACCATTATTGAAAAAATTATACAAAGATAGTGAATGGACATGGAATGATTCTGATACACATATCATTCAACAAATAAAGAGAGAGCTAACACATCTTCCTCCAATATATTTTCCTGCTCCAGGTAATTTCCTCATCTTAGAAACCGATGCTTCTAATGAACATTGGGGAGCAGTATTAAAAGCCAGACCCCTGAAAAATCCAACAGATGAACAAATTTTTGGATACAATTCAAGAAAATTCACGTATACACAAATACGTTATATTATATTTGAAAAAAAAACTTTTAGCCCTTCTTTTTAGATTACAAAAATTCAAAATTTTTCTTACATCAGAAAAATAATTTTTAATAGGACCGATAATCAGGCAGTTTGCGATTTTTTGAAATCCAAAAAACACGAAGAAAATACCAAAAGAATTAATTGGTATAATGAAATTAATCAATATAAATTTGAAGTAGAATATATTAATAGTTCAACAAATTTTCTTACAGATTATCTCAGTAGACAATGGATAAACAACAAAGCAATGATGGGTGGATTACCATCAAAGGAAAAGACAAGGCAAAATAGTCCTCAAGCAGACTAACTGTAAAGGAATCTTATAGCAAACCAACGGCACAAAAGCCTTTTAGGAAAAAATCTTCTGCATCATATACACGACCTGCTAATAAGATTGATCTACCATAAGCTTCGCTTCCCAAGCGGATCATTTCAGTATTCTCCTACACCAGGAGTATCTCAATGGACTCCACTATTTCAGATTCAATTGACACAAACTCCATTATCTCAAACCCCATATTCTCAAATTCAGTGGGTATAAAACCCATATGAGACCCCTCTCACTTACCTACAAATGACTCAGATGCAAAATGATATCCGACTTCGAAATTTCTTACAAAAAGAGCCTACAGAAGTCTTTGAATTCAAAATCACTGGATTTCATAGACATAAATGACTCCCCAATGATGTCTATTATATGATTAATATGAAAATCACATTGTGACAATAAGAAAAAAGCTTTCAGACAAGATTTGCATACTCTTTCCACAATCCTTACTCAATATTTTAGAAACTACAAATGTTTTCAAGAATTGATCTTCAAAATCATTATCCAAACGAATTTTGACGATGATATTGAATATGTGAAAATAAACAATTTTCTCAAGCTTTTCGAAATTTTTACTGATTTTCATGATAAACCCATTTTTTATAAAATCAGACGAATTTGTCTTTATGAAAAGGCGAGGCATGAACTACCCAATGAATGTTTCAAATTTATCAAAAGAAAAATTATTAAAGATAATATTTTCAATTTTAAACAGATGTTACAAAAATATCTAAAAGACTTGTTTTTTCAAGAAAATTATCTTAAGAGTTATTTTTTATCCTTCCACTGACCCATGGGATATGCATACTATCGAATGGGGACTCTGACACTCTGTGGATGAATTATTTTTCAACCCGACAACACAGAATTTACCTGTCATTTACTCATGATGATACAAATCATGATTTATCATACTTTCAAAAATTGAAAGTTTTGTCATGATTTGGTTTTTAATATTTTCTCCTCTTTGGGCTAGAGGGAAAGAGAATATTTTTATCAACCCTAACAAATTTGGATTCTTACTATTGCCAACCAAGATTCATATATTGGACCCCCCAAGATTGAAGAAGATATAAGTCTTGAAATAATCCAAGACAGTGATCATCGACAAGTCTAAAAATGTGCTTTAATAGCATTAAGGAGAAAAACCTTTGAAGCAGTAGGAGATCGATTTACTACCAAAGTAATCGACCGTCGAATATTATTTTGCATAAACATTCATATTGACTATATGGTCAATCAACAACAAGAAACTGAAGCAAATCAATTTATTGACAATATTATGGACTTGGTACCATTGGACGCACCATTGGATTTGATGTCCAACCTACCATTGCCTTACAAGAAGCCATGGATAAAGACTTACATGGTTATGGAGGACACTCTTCGGCAAGAAGTCTTGATTCTATAACTGAGCACAACATTGATAATATGATGGAAGCATAAAATGGACTAACCATATAGAACTATCATAACATCTCACGTGACTCTTCATAATGACGTCACCATATTTTACAGGAACTATGCACTTATTACCGGTATTGTAGCAAGTTACTGTTTATTAATTTAAGTTCCACTAAAATCCACGGACTTCAGAGGTTTTTAAATCTAGAGTCTATAAACGGAGACCCCCTCCTCAATTGTGATCATCGGTTATTCTAGTATCACTATTCTCTCTCACTATTCACTATGCTCTCTAATAGTTACAATTTTAATGTGACCATGCCTGATTACATGAAGAATATCCCCGATAAGAATGCAATCCTCGACCCAATAAATGACAAAAGGTTTTTTGTATAGACCACATTTGAGAGAGTCTCTCCTATATGGCCGATAAGCTCCAATACATATCAATATCGACAATGACCAATACTATTAGCTGTACCGAACAGCAAAACCCCGCCCATCTTAGCCCATAAAGCTCTGAACCAGTTTAGCATTAAATGGGGCGAGGCCAAGTTTGGTTAGATCCAACCCCAATATTAAGAAGTAAGCAAACAAGTGAAACGGTGAAGGAAGCAAATCTTTATTGGAGTTGTTAGTGGACCGATCACCAAGTAGGCCTCTTGGGCCATATTATATTGGGCTTGGGATCCAACATTGCCAATTATGGGCCTTGGGCTAATTTGTAGATCGTTACGTAATACAAGTTGGGTTCACTCAATATATGTTGAAGTTAAAAACACCAGATCGAATCGGCAATATTGACCAAATCAACTCCTATTATTGACAAACAAGTTCTGATTAAGATGGATTGTGCCCTGCCAACCATTGTTGGAAAATCAGGTTTTGTGACTTGACTCGTTCTCTTTAAATTCTAGTGAGTCGGAGCGAGTCATATCAAAATTTCCCCTCTTATTTCCATACCAATCTTTCTCAAGCAATCCAAATAAATAATTAATAAAAAAATTAAATGAAACAAGATAAAATAAAGGTGTTTGTTTTTCAGATTTTTTTATGAAGCTCATTATTCATTGTCTCTTGGATTGAAAGTGATAAGATTCAACTTGGAGATGTCATGGTCATAAATCTATAAATTAAGATGTCATGGTCATAAATCTATAAATTAAAATTTAGATGTATACACTCAATAATCACTAGATTCAATACAGAAAACTCCGGTCACTGAACATTTAACCTCATTAGAATATATTTTAGTTCAAAACTATTCAGAAAAGCCGACTTATACTTTTGACAAGAATCGACCATTTTATTGTGACTCGGGCAAAACAAACGAGTCTTGAATGACTTTGTATGATTTGGTCTTAGTCTTGTCATTTTTTTATACAGGACGAGTCTTCATGACTCTAGACCAGGTATCTAATCTTTTGACCAAACACTGCCTAGTTTTCCTAGTCAAAACCTAGTTTGCCAACAATGCTGCCAACACCAGACGATTCGAATAAAGAGTCAATGGAAAATCGATCTCGTAGACACTTCCAAGTTTAAAAGAAAAAATGATGTTTTGATTTGGAATCGGATCGATACAACCTGATATAGCTGATATACGTACTGATATCGATATCATCAGTGACTGATACTATTAAAAATCGATGATCTATTTTAGTTAGGTGGGTAGTAGTAGTAACTTGAACATTTAACTCGAAGGAAGCATGTGGTTCTGAGTTTGATTCCTCCTACTTCTTTTAAGCCACTCACACAAAAGTGCAGTGCACAAGGGGCAATGAGTTGGATCTTGAAGAGAGGAAATGTGGTAATGCATTGAAAGAGATAGATAGCCAATTCGAAGTTGTTTGAATTCGAATTGGGTATCTGAAGTTGGTAGGGAGTCCATTCTGATGTAAATGTTGTTGGCTTTAAATGAATAACGATGGGGAGCACAGTCTAGGAGGAAACCTATGTTAAGAGAAATTAAATGGAAATAACAAAACCCACTTGTTAACAAAACTAATTATAAGAACGAGTTTTTCGTCACCCATGGCTTGACATGGAGAGAGGCAATTGCTCTCTCATTTTTTCCTATTGGGACCCCTCTAGGAGATGAGCCTCAATGGAAAGATACTACTAGCTCATCAGTTTAGAACCCATTCATGAATCCAACCATTTAATGTCAAAATACTGGGTCCAACCGATGGACACCTTTTTTAATTAAGTGATCCGGTTCATCAGGTTCCGTAGGCTAGGGTTGTCCATGACGATGATGATGATTATTTGGGACCTCATTGAGATTTCTAGAGAACCTATGTGAATAAAGAGAAATGGGATCACCATTGTGCATTTCTAAAGGGCAATGAAAACTGAAAACACTTTTTTTTTTGGACAGATTTTTTTTTAAAAAAAATACTATTTTAATTGTTACTCCATTTAAATATTCAGTTCAATTTTAGACTAAAAATCGTATATTGAATTCCATATAAACTGAATCGCTCGAAAACTAAACCATAATAAACTCTACAATTATGCGCCTTTGTTGACTTATATGAAATTATCTATTACATGTTTCTTTGTTGAATTGTTAAGGATTGAAAGAGATCAAATTAATTTAATATATGAAATTGTATTTTCGTAAGGTCATAATTTTTTTCTCAATTTTATTTATCTCAGAAGTTCAAAAGGTTATCCCCACTTAAATTGAATTTGAACCGAATTATCACGATTGTCTACAAATTGAATGAAACTGAATATAGAAACCAGATAAAAGTGAACCATGCAATTTCCTCTTTGAGGTTATGAATTTATTTTTTTGTCCCATCCCATCCCATCCCCATTGAACAATTGTAACCGCCTCTGATTCCTGGGTTTTTTCATACCGTTACCTCAAGACTATTTCCCGCGAGAAAAAGAGACCAAACCAACAACTGACGCAAATGGTTCCTCAGCTGCCACCATATGGAAGAAACATCCATTATGAAACTATCAACCCGGCCGGTTACCCTATGGAGACACGAATGCTTACTTTTTAAGGCTCTAGCTGTCTTGCGGACAATTTTTAATTCTCTACTCATTGTTTCCCTTTTCTTCCCAGAAAATTTAAAAGAAAGCAACCCAAAAGGTTGCTATACTATCAATTAGAATTGTGACAGTTACAACTAAATAGAGACACAAAGATGCCCCACTGGGACTTAAGAGGGAAAAATGTGAGGGAGAGGGAGGTGGCCCTTCCATTTATAATCACCTGCTCTGTGATATTATACCTTACACTTTCCTGACTTCCCAAGCAAGCTCCCCTCTCTCTCTTTCTATATTCAATTAGTCTGAATGATTGTTCTATCATACCAGGCAAACATGAGAGGAGATGAGATTTGTGTTCCTTGGCCAACTCAACTTGGATTACACCCATCACCTAACCTCTCCTTTTCCCACCTCCATAAAACCCATCTCTTCCCTCTCAAACCCAACAACACTTTAGTCTTCTTGTTCTTCTTTCCCCTCCTCTCCTTGTTCATACTTACCTAGCTACCTAGGTTGGCAACAACGAAACAGATCAGAAGATGATGACTCTGAAACTGAAACAGCTCCTTCTATCACTCACCCTCCTCTTCACCACAACCTTAGCTCAGACTACACCTGCAACTGCCCCTGCCCCTTCTGGTCCCACCAACATCACTGCAATCCTAGAGAAGGCAGGGCAGTACAATATCTTCATCAAGCTACTGAGAAGTACCCAAGTTGAAAACCAGATCAATACACAGCTCAACAACTCAAACCAAGGTCTTACTCTCTTTGCTCCACCAGACAATGCCTTCTCTAATCTCAAAGCAGGAATCCTCAATTCCCTCTCAGACGAGCAAAAGGTGGAGTTGGTTCAATTTCATACCCTCCCTTCTTATGTTCCTCTCTCATCATTTCAAACTGTGAGTAACCCAATTCGTACTCAAGCTGGGAACAGTAACAATGGCCAATTCCCATTGAATGTGACCACTTCAGGCAGCAATGTGAACATAACTACCGGAGTGGTTAATACCACAGTGGCTAACACGATCTACACAGATGGGCAGTTAGCTGTGTATCAGGTGGATCAAGTACTTCTTCCTCTGGACTTCTTTACTACACCTGCGCCGGCTCCGGCACCGACTCCGGCCAAGAAGAAGAAGACACATGCGTTTGCTCCTACAACTACGGCTGATACTACTGCGGATTCATCTAATGCCGTAAGGATCATCACAAAGTTCAGTACTGGGGTGTCCTTCGGAGTTGTTTTAGTGATGGTTGCAGCCATTGGTTTGTGACCCACTACTGGATGATTGCTCTATTGGATTGGATCGATCATTGATGATTGTGATCGATAAGGTGAGTGGGTTTTTGAATAATTTCATTGGCGGATCTCTCTTTCTTCTTAATTTTGTATCGTTTTGCAGTTACATTTGATTGTTGTTGCAGTTGCTGAAACGGGTCTGTTGTCATCAAATATAGAGAAGATTTCCCTTTTTTTTTTTTAATTTGAGATTTTTCATATTTTTTTTTCCTCTTCATACAGAGGATGAGTTCTGTGTATTGTATTATATTTTGATTCACGTTCAGATCAGAAATCAGAATAAAACAAATGCTTGTATAAGAATGTTTTTTTAAAGATTAGAAAGGTTATATGAATCATCAATTTCCATTGATCCAGGGTTTAAAAAACTTCGGAGTGGGGATAACTTGGATCGATCCTGATCGGGGAGAATCGGGATCGCATCAGCCAATTCCTTTCTGGATCATTGGAATCTGCCTATTCGATCCGATTTTTGAATCCTTGATGCGATCGCATAAATTCCTTGGCAAACCATTTTCATTTTCGATTTTTGAAGTTTCAGGTAACTCATGGCCGTTACTTATGTCATGTTTGAGTTCGGGCCAATTCTGACCCGATGAGTAGGAAAACTCATGATCCCAATTCTGACCCGATGAGTAGGAAAACTCATGATCTCACAGTCATTAATATTCTCGGATGAAAGTTCGAAAATGCTCATTTCCTAATCTTCATCCCAATCCCATTAATAGTAATAACAATAGATTTTTTTATTTTTTTTTTTAAAATTATTTGGGTACAGTGGAAGTTAGATAAGTTATATATGGAATAGGAAGAGCAGAAAGTTGCCTAGTGAACATTATATATGACAATAAGTTGGTATTGCAAG
>NW_024868991.1:0-8441 GCF_013358625.1 Macadamia integrifolia
GGTTTATTGCATCAGATGATCCTGGTGGTCCTTGAGTTATCCGGAGGTAACCTGGTCATCGGTCTGTTTCTATGTGACCTGGGCGTGACATTGGTGGTATTAGAGCACGATGCTCTAAACACACACAACTTGCAAGTTCGAATCCTATAGAATCTATAATAGGATTTGGGGTTGGGTAAACATAAAAGATTTATAATATAAAAGTTGTAACGAGATAAAATCTAAAACTTGTGTCATGTTGCATGTACGAAAAGAAAAGTACGAAAGTTAAAAAAAAAAAAAAAAGGAGATGTTCCCCAAAACAAGTTCAACATACTACCACCATAGTCCACTGCACTATCAATCATCATCTAGATCAATGAATTCTGCTTCCCTGGACCTAGAGTTTATATTACGACGATGATTATAATAGTCAAAGCATTGGTTCACTAGCTTCACCTCTTCTTGTAGCTATGCGATGTTCACCCCTATTTCCATAGAGAACATATTCATTGTTGCAAATAAGTCTCTAAGGTCTATCCTCATCCTTACTTGGTTTCTCCAGAGTATCCTCTCACGTGTGGCTCCTTCTTATTGATTCTTTAAAATTTGTTCTTGCCCTACCCAAAGCACCTCCAATCTATCCATCATGCCCTAATAGCCAAAAGCCCCACAATGGAGGAGGTGGTGCTGCATAAGAAAGATCCTCAATCTCCATGATAGCTGTACTTTCTTCCTCCTCTTCCATTGTGGGGTCATACAATTCATCCTCCTCATCATCTTCCTCAGGAACCATTTCTTCATCATTAGTTTCCATAACACCATGCAAGTCCATCTTGTGTAGGGTTCCTCGGGAAAATTTATCTAACGGGAATTTCCCTCCTTATCCCTTAAATCAACAAAGAAATTTTGGAATACTTTTGTAACAGACCGGGGATAAGAAAAGCTACCATCCGTGGGATGTGCATTGTTGTGCTCCATAGTCTTCATCATGATAAAAGGAAGATATAGACGTGAAGCATCATCTAAGGCCATATAAATACAAATAAGCCATGTATGCAGCCATAAAGTTCACTTGGTTCCTATGACCAGCTCTGGGGAGCAAGTTGAACTGAACCAGGCAGCTAAAAACACGGACATCCAGAATATATGCAGTTTAGAACTCTGGGCGTACCTCACTGCCACTGATGGTGTAGTAGATATGGTTCTGTAACTTCTGGTCCATAACGGACCCAAGGCCTTACCCTTGGGAGGATAAAAATACCAATTTCCCTCCATCGATATGCTAAGGATCTCTGCACACAGCTCTATGGGTAGTCTGGTGTCTCTCCCCTTCACTTGGCTGGTGAGGGAGTATACCCTGCCATCATAAGAAGCTTCTAGATTGCAGTAAAATTTATGAATAAGGTTGGGGTAGCAGGGTAAATAAATGGAGAACATGGACTGCCAACCCAAAGCCGTCAATTTCTCTAGCATATGAACCCTTGTGAAGTCTTCTACTATCACAGTCTTCTCCATGAGCACTGGCCTTGAGGAGAACATAGACCATGAGATAGTTGTCTCCAAGCTTTGGAACATGTTCTCATTATACTCCTCGGGGTCTACAAGGGTATTCCTTCTCTAGTGAGTCCTTTTTGTAGAAGAACTCGAAGCTGCATTTTTCCCCTTTAGGTTAGGAGTTTTCCTGCTCCGGGATGGGGCAGCAGCCTCCTTACCCTTGCGAGATGACATCCTGTAATGTCTATGTGAAAGACATAGATATATATATAGAATAATAAACTCGACAAAAATTCTAAGAGGAAGTAAATTAAGCAATACATACGAGAAGAGTCAATGCATATAAGGCTATAAGAAGTGGAAGAGTAGTGTGATTGACAACAATCCAACATGGCACTTATATATATATATATATATATGTATATATATATATTTATAGTTAAGGAGGGGGAAGTAGATAACAGCCAAGAGGCTCGAGCATGGGCACTTATATTAAGTACATTGTAGGGGATATTAAGGATTGCCATAAAAAGGGGGGTAATGTGTACTGAATGATGAACAAGGAGAAAAACCACTATAGTGCTAATGTCATTGACATAATATGCTCATGTAGAAATGACAAGTTGGTAAGGAAAGAGTTGGCATGTACAGTGTGGTGACAAGAGAAGATCAAGGTGTCATGATTTTGAATGCACATTTCACAATTTGAAGCTAAGGAGTGAGACCATTTCATTTGGAGCATAGATTATACAAATACTCAAACTAACAACAACACAAAGCATTAGACAAATTGTGAGGGACGAAAAAGGAAAAGCTCCATAGGGATGAGCATATTCAATGAACATCCATTGCATTGAGAGGAATTCAACAATAGTGAGTAAAAGAGGGTTCAAATGCATGAAATTACACATATCTCAACTTTATTCAAAACAATGAAAAACCCCAAATTTCTCATGAACCCTAACCTAAAAATAGTGAAATTTCTTGCCAAAGAGAGATAGGTGAGGCATGCATGCAAAGGATCATTCTCATCACTATAATACAACCAATTATGAGTGAATAAACCTATTTAGGTGATCAATTAGGCAAGGAAAGGGAGAAAGAACATGAAAAGCCCAAAACAGAAATTTTTTGGGAAAAAGGGTTATGCACCTCATGAAATTGATGGAATGTGGTGGATTGAAGAAGAAAAATCATGAATAAATGCCATATCCTCATGCTATATTCCTTTTTGTTGGGAAGGATCAAGAGAAAATAAAATTCAAAGGGTATAAATCAAGAGTAAATGAAATCCCATAGGTTGAGAGAGAAAATAAGGAGAAGAACACTCACTTGAAGATTGAAAGTTGATGATTAAATGTGTTAATCCAAAATGGAGAAGAGAAATCAAGTGTAGAGTGCTTAGTAGGAGCTCCCAAATCCTTCCGTGCTTTCTTCAAATGAACTTCAGAGAAATGGAGAGTCAGAGAAATGAGGGCAAGAAAGCACTCTTACCCGAGCCACGGTCGTGACCGGCAGGTCTCGAATCTAGCCTACCCGTCGGTAGGAGGTTTTGGCCCAGCATACCCCGAATTTGGGTATTTCATTCCCCATGCTTAGTAGGCTCCAAAATTGCATGAATTGTAAGCAGTTCAGGCTAGAAATTTGGGAGCATTGTCATGTGTGGTGAGTTATATAGTAGTGGTCAATGTTGTGGATGTGTACTATGATGATGGAATGCAGTGTGATAATGTGACCTGTGGCATTATATACATTTGATTTCATCCATACAGTGATAATTTGTGGCACTTAATCAATGCTTAATCTTGATGTAATTCAGGTACAAGACATCATGGTACGCATTAGATTCATAGATAATGTACAAGGAGCCCCTCGTGGTCCCCGCCCTGTTGGACAACCACCGAATCCTCCAAGGCCTTGACCGGTGGGACGATCACCAAACCCAAGACATCAGGGGGCCCTGGGTAGGAAGAAATAATAGAGGACCCACCTATGAATGAAATCTCAGATCCTTGTCCCGTTATCACTCCAGGTGATGTTATGGCTCTTATCCAACAGTCACAGCAAGCATTCCAGCAATAGCTACTCCAACAACAAACTTTCATGAATGTTGTGCATCAACAATTGAACCCTACGAAGTTGGGTCATCATCCCTGTGTGGTGACTTTTCCATAAGATCCACCCGTTGTGTTGGGTACCAGAGCTCAACCGTGGGGTACACCTCCTAGGGTACCACCCCTAGATACACTGGGGGGTACACCTCCTAGGGTACCACCACAAGACCCACCAGGGGGTACAACTCCTGTGGTGACACCACTGTTTCCACCATTCGGCACTCTTCCGTATATGAAGCATCTACCATATCCATTGTATCCAGCATATCCTTCTTATTATCCATCGGCAACCACTACAGTAAAGGTGATTAAGTCTTTTAAGAAACACTTACCACCTATCTTCACTAAAGTGGATAATGATCCCTTGGAGCCAGATTCAATGGATCCAGGAAATGGAGAATATATTTGAAGTTATGGAATGCACAGAGGCTCAAAAACTTATCTATGCAGGCTTGCAATTGAAGAATGAAGTAAATTCATGATGGAAAGCTTCTGAGCTCATCTTAATGGCAACCCACCCAGAACCAACTTGGGAATGATTCAAGGAGTTTTTTTTATCAAACTACTATCCCAATAGTTTCAAAGACCGTAAGGAGGTAGAGTTTATGGCATTGACTTAGGAGAACAAGTCTATCCTTGAGTACCAACAACAATTCGAGGATTTATTTTATTTTGCTCCTCAACACATAAAAGCAGTTGAGGAGAAAGCTAGGAAATTTTTGAAGAGATTGAAGGTGTCCTTCGGTTCGGTGTTGGAGGCTATGGATTTGAAAGACTATACCCAAATAGTATAGGAGGCCAAGACCATGGAGAACAAGCAAAAGGGAGAGTCTTCCACTACACCAGGGCTCTTGAAGAGGTCTAATCCATATGTGTATTCGGGCAACCCGAATCAGAGTTTTCGTGGGCCCTAATTATGATCCATTATATCAACAGCAGTACAGGTCATCGGGTTATTTGCCCCGATCAACTGGTGGATCGGGTACCACATCTTTTTACCCAAGTACTAGTACAGTTCCTATAGCCCCAAGCCCTAGTACTAGTGTAAGCAACTCAAAACCATTGTTATGTCTATCATGCGGTTGGACACTTTGCCAAATTTACCTGTACAAACCAGCTGCTTTACAAAATTAGTCCCATGTTTATAGACCCGCATTGGCTCAAGGGGGCCAACCTCAAGGAAGGATGTATACATTATTAGCCAGGGAGGTTGAAGCCAGCCCTGATATGGTAGCAGGTGTCCTATCTATCTTAGGTATACCAGCTTATGTATTATTTGACTCTGGAGCATCGCATTCATTTGTATCAAAAAGATTTGCTAGCTTTAGAGTGCAGGTTGATTGTTAGTACACCTACAGGCAAGGTAGCATAGTCAAATGAAGTGTATGGTCCATACTCAGTTGAAATTGGTGGAAAGAAGGTGGATGTCTAGCTTATCAAATTCAACATGCAGAATTTTGATGGCATACTGGGCAAGGACTGGTTGTCAACTCACCAGGCAAACTTGATGTGTGTCGAGAAACAAATTAAGGTGATGAGTGATGAAGGAGAGGAGCTATTGTATCAAGCAAATAGGGTGAAGCAACCTAGAGAGACTCTCATCTCTACTGTACAGGCAGTGAAATTACTAGAAGGCGGATGTCAGGGCTACCTAGCATCAGTACAAGATGTGGAAGCGAAGGTAACACCATTAGAGGAATTCGAGGTAGTTAGGGAGTCTCCCGAAGTCTTCCTGGATGATCTAACTAGGCTACCGCCTGATAGAGAGTTGGAGTTTGCTATTGACTTGGTTCATAGAGTAACCCCAGTGTTTAGAGCTCCATACAAAATGGCACCACCTAAGTTAAATGAGTTGCAGACACAGTTGCAAGAATTGTTGGAAAATGGATTTATACGTCCAAGTGTTTCTCCTTGGGGTGTTGTAGTTCTATTTGTTAAGAAGAAGGATGGGAGTCTACATATGTGCATCAATTACCAGGAATTGAACAAACTAACGATTAAGAACTAGTATTTGTTGTCGCGCATCGATGACCTCTTTGATCAACTGCAAGTTGCTAAGGTATTCTCAAAGATTGATCTCAAATCTAGCTATTATCAGCTCAAAATAAAAAGCAATGACATACCCAAGATAGCCTTTAGGTCACTACGAATTCTTAGTGCTTTCTTTCGGGTTAACCAAATGCATCAGCAACTTTATGGATCTAATGAACTGAGTATTTCATGATGTTCTTGATAAGTGTGTCATCGTTTTTATCAATGACATTTTAATCTACTCGAAGGCTAAAGAGGAGCATGTGCTACACTTGAGGATGGTACTTCAAAGGTTGAGAGAATAGTAGTTGTGCGTAAAATTCAGTAAGTGTGAGTTTTGGCACAAGTAGATTGGATTCCTAGAACATATAGTGTCTGAGAATGGAATTGAAGTAGACCCGAGTAAGGTAAAGCAGTAGTGGAGTGGGAAACACCTAAGAATGTGGCACATATTAGAAGGTTCTTGGGGTTAGCGGGCTACTACCGACACTTCATCAAGAACTTCTCTCGAATCGCTACTCCAATGACCAATATAACAAAAAGGGCGTGAAGTTTGAATGGTCTAGGGAGTGTGAAAATAGTTTCCAGGAGCTGAAGAGTCGATTGGTGTCAGCTCCAATATTGACAATTTTGGAAGGCACGGGTGGAATGACGGTCTACACTGATGCTTCCAAGGTTGGGTGGGGTTTTGTTTTCATGCAACATGGTAAGGTGGTGGCATATGCATCTAGGCAACTGAAGGAGTATGAGAAGAACAACCCCACCCATTATTTGGAGCTGGTTGGGTTGTGTTCTCATGCAACATGGTAAGGTGGTGGCGATTGTATCTAGGTATCTGAAGGAGTATGAGAAGAAATACCCCACCCATAATTTGGAGCTAGTGACAGTCATCTTTGCCTTTAAGATCTAGGACCATTATTCATACGGGGAGAAGTGCGAGATATTTAGCGATGACAAAAGTCTCAAGTACTTCTGTACCTAAAGGGATTTGAACATGAGGCAGAGGAGATGGCGGGAGCTTATGAAAGATTATGACCTCAACATCCTGTACCATCTGGGTAAAGTGATGAGCACATTTATGTGTGAAATCTAGGGTAGTAAAACATGCATTTTACATATTTAGAATGGAGCTACCTTGGGTTTTACTCTCTTTTTGTAGGTTTTATATTTTCAAGGCCTTAAGGATTATCGGGCGCTATATCTCTAATTTTACACGTAAAGAGGTCTATTTCTTCTCATGGTTGAGAAGAGGACAAAATTCTGAGCAAGATGGGCGTGTCCAATTAAAAGTACGCATTCGTTTGGTTACTCGTACAAGTGATTATTCTTTTCAGGCCAGAAAGAGAATAATGGATCAGAACTGAACCGAGATGCAGAACTAGCCCGTTTGCAATTGTCTCAGAGGTACAAGGAATACTCCAAATGCCAACAAGGACTGATGGACCACATCCTTAAGTGATTGAAGATTCGTTTTTGGTAACAACAACTACCTAGTGTAGTTGGTGAGCTATGGTGTGCAAAACTCCCTTGCTCACCAAGAGGTCTCAAGTTCGAATCTCATGGTTGTTTTTTTTTAGAGAATTTTGTTGAATATTTCCTGCTTTTCACTCACTTAAAGCACTAAGGGCATGGAGGAGATTTTCACATCAAATTAGAAGCAAGGAAAATCGTGGAAGGGTTCCTACGCAAGAAAGGAAAGAAAAAAAAAGGAAAGAAAAAAAAGGGAGAAATAAAGATTGTCCAAATCTTCTCTCTCCTCCACATCATCACCAAAATATTGTCCAAATCACACAAAACAAGAAGAAAATCATCCCTTCGAGGGAGAAAAATAAGAGAAATAAATTAGAAAAAAAAAAAGGGAAAGAAAATAAGCAAAAAAATTATAGGAAATTTCTCCAAGTTTATTTCTCTCTTCTCTCTCCTCCATCTTAGCACTTTTGGACTCAAAAGATCTTACTATCAATTGTGGGTTTCTCTCTTTTAGGAAAGAGAAATTTGTTATCCTACCTCCCCATTCCCTATAAATACAACTCATGTAAGAGGAGGAGAGACAATTCATTCTTCTTCTAGTTTTTTTAGTTGCTCTCTCTTTCTCTCTCACTCTCTTTAGTTTTAGTTCTTCTCTATTTTTGCTTTAATCACTTTTGTAATAGTTTTTTTTATTTCAATTAATGCAAGCACTCTTTTATTCTTATTCAGCCCTTTTATGTTTATGATTTATGCAATTGAGTTGTAATTTTTAAAGTTATAGTTCTAGGCTTAGATCTAGGTGACAAGATCACGAGCCATGGAGAAATTTTTTTTTAAGATTTGTTTTCTCTAGTACTAGATATTTCAGATTTGGTTTATTCCAGATCTGGTTTTTAGTACTGGTAGTATCTCAAATCAATCAAGTTTTCAGTTCAAGGGTTGAAGTTCAAGTAAGTAGGCTCCTTCAGTAGTCTTCTCTCCCCCCTCTCATTCCCTCTTCTGACTACCCTTTCTTTCCTAATTTAGGATTTTAATTTCAGTCGTTACATTATTGTTATCCCTTTCCCCCAAGGTTCATGGCTAGTGTATGTGTTGGCTTTGCCCCTCCTAGCCATAGAACCATCAATTTATTGCTTTTATTTTAATTTTCTCCCTTTTCCTAAAGCCAAGTAGAGTAACCCTTGTAAGAGTGACTCTCTGGTCAAGTAGGGAAGCTCATATTATGATGCATCTCTCGGGCTAAGTAGAGAAACCTACTTGTGAGTCTCTCTCTAGCTTTCTTCCCTTTTTTTTACTTTATTTTTATTTTAGTATTTTTTTTTATTTTTTTTTAATTGCGTGGCTTACGTC
>NW_024868991.1:13307-31766 GCF_013358625.1 Macadamia integrifolia
CTTAGGAATGATGCCTATGAAAGTTCTAGGATTTACAAGGAAAAGACCAAAGCTTTCCATGATAAGTACATTCTGCGTAAATCTTTTGCAATTGGTGATAAGATCTTATTGTACAACTTTTGATTGCATCTTTTCCCTAGTAAGCTTAGATCCCGATGGGATGGCCCATTTATTGTCCATAATGTATATCCCCATGGGGCTGTGGAGATTTTGAATCCAGGAATAGGGGTAATTTCGAAGGTTAATGGTCAGCGTTTGAAACCGTTCTTCGAGTTTCCTAATACTAGTAGTGAAGAGGTCATGGATCTCCATGAACCTCTTTACACTGATAACTAACTTTTAATCAGGTATGACCCCCTTGCATTGTCTTTGCTTTTAATTCTTTCCATGCATTGAGAACATTGCATGACTCAAGTGTGGGGGTCCCTCGTAAGAGAAATTATCTTTGCTCTGGATCGGTATGAGCCTTACATTTAGCCAAGGTTGGGATAGGTTTATTCTAAAGTTTGGGTGTATATTCACTGCAAATACCCACGAGACACAACTCGTCCACTAGGGTAACTTAGGGGTTTAAAGGCTTGTTGCACATGCTAAGTGCAACCGTGATTCCTACGAAAGTGAGTTAGGTTTTTTTTTTTATTATTCTTTTTTTTTGTTTTGCTCGAGGACTAGCAAAGTCTAAGTGTGGGGGAATTCTGATGAGCACATTTATGTGTGAAATCTAGGGTAGTCAAACATGCATTTTACATATTTAGAATGGAGCTACCTTGGGTTTTACTCTCTTTTTGTAGGTTTTATATTTACAAAGCCTTAAGGACTATCGGGCGCTATACTCCAATTTTACACGTAAAGAGGTCTATTTCTTTTCATGGTTACGAAGAGGATAAAATTTTGAGCAAGATGGATGTGTTCAATTAAAAGTACACATTCATTTGGTCACCCGTACAAATGATTATTCTTTTCGGGTCAGAAAAAGAATAATGGATCAGAACTGAACCGAGATGCAGAACCAGCCAGTTTGCAATTGTCTCAGAGGCACAAGGAATACTCCAAATGCTAACAAGGATCGATGGACCACCATCCTTAAGTGATTGAAGATTCGTTTTTGGTAACAACAACTACCTAGCTTAGTTGGTGAGCTATGGTGTGCAAAATTCTCTTGCTCACCAAGAGGTCTCAAGTTCGAATCTCATGGTTGTTTTTTTTAGAGAATTTTGTTGAAGATTTCCTGCTTTTCACTCACTTAAAGCACTAAGGGCATGGAGGAGATTTCCACATCAAATTAGAAGCAAGGAAAATCGTGGAAGGGTTCCTACGCAAGAAAGGAAGAAAAAAAAAAAGGAAAGAAAAAAAAGGGAGAAATAAAGATTGCCCAAATCTTCTCTCTCCTCCACATCATCACCAAAATATTGTCCAAATCACACAAAGAAAGAAGAAAATCGTCCCTTGGAGGGACAAAAAAAAGAGAAATAAATTAGAAAAAAAAAAGGAAAGAAAATAAGCAAAAAAATTATAGGAAGTTTCTCCAAGTTTATTTCTCTCTTCTCTCTCCTCCATCTTAGCACTTTTGGACTCAACAGATCTTACTATCAATTGTGGGTTTCTCTCTTTTAGGAAAGAGAAATTTGTTACCCTACCTCTCCATTCCCTATAATACAACTCATTGGAAGTGGGATATAATTACTATGGACTTTGTCATTGGGCTACCTCGTACACCTAAGGGGATGGATGCAATCTAGGTGATAGTTGACAGGCTTACCAAGACCGCTCATTCCATTCCAATCAAGACTACCTATTCCATGGACAAGTTACCCAAACTTTATATGGATAATGTAGTTCACTTGTATGGGGTGCCGATGAGTATTATATCAGATAGAGACCCAAGGTTCACATCTAAATTCTAAAAGAGCCTCCAGCATACCATGGGAACATAGGTGAACCTAAGTACTGCTTTCCACCCACAGACTGACGAGCAATTCGAAAGAACCATACAAATACTAGAAGATATGCTCACGGTATGTGTGATGGAAATGAGTGGTAGCTAGGAGGAAAACATACATCTTATGGAGTTTGCTTATAATAATAGCTATTAGGCCACAATTGGAGTTGCTCCATATGAGGCATTGTTTAGTAAGAGGTGTAGGAAACCCTTATATTAGGATGATGAGGGTGAACGTCGAATGCTTGGACCAAAGATAATATAGATGACATGTGATAAGGTTGATGTCATTCGGGAGAAGATTAAGGTGGCCCAGTCACATCAAAAGAGTTATGCAGACAACTGTAGAAAATACATTAAATTTCAGGCAGGGGAGAATGTATTTCTTAAAATCTCTCCTACCAAAGGTTTACATAGGTTCCACAGGAAGGGCAAGTTGAGTCTAAGATATATCGGCCTATTTGAGATTTTGAAGCAGGTTGGCTCTGTAGTGTACATGCTGGCTCTTCCACCCTCACTCAGCAACATTCATAATGTATTCCATGTTTCAATGTTGAAGTAGTACATTCATGATCAATCGCATGTGCTAGCCATGGAACCAAAATACTTGAAGACTGATATGACTTATGAATAGCAGTCCGTTGAAATCCTAGATCGGAAGATGAAAACCCTTTGCAATTGCTCTATTGCTTTCATGAAGGTGCGATGGACTAACCACTCACTTGAGGAGGCATCCTGGGAGAAAGAATACGAAATTCAAGCAAAATACCCTCATCTATTTGGACTACCAGGTACTTCAATTTCACGGATGAAATTTATAAAAAGGGGATTTTAAATGTAGTGCATTGCTCTTTAAACCAGGTTTACTGACCGGTTGGTTCTATTTGGTCATATAGGATCTGAAACGACAAGGGTTGATGCAGGTGCCTTATGGTATATGACGTCGAGGGTGACATCGAATGTGGGGTGACCGGATAAATTTGAGGCAGTGCCCGATGTGATTCGCATACCTAAGTCATGCCCCTGCACATTTCATAAGGCTATGTACAACTAGGGAAGGTATGTTGTCATATTAGATGATGACAATTTGGTTCACGACAAGTGGCAGGAATGAAATACAAATACACTTTGAGAACCGATTCCCACTGAAATCCAACAAGGTTGGCCATGTTTTGACCAACAGGTGGGTAGTCACAGGTGGGTATGACCCTCCCGTATGACCCACCTGTAGGCCCCAGCAAGCCCAACTTGGGTGATCAAGCGTGTTTCAAGTTCCCCGTCGTAGTGGAGTCTTATGTGCCCGGTATTTCTGACTACTTCGCTCGGGATCGCAGTTTAATGTGATTTGGGCCATAGAGTGTCAAAGCCAAACACACCCTAGTAGGCATTTATGACCTAACTATAAATAGCATTTACTCTTCTCCCATTAATTGTTCAGTAAGGTTGGTGGAGAGGAGTAAAGAGGAGGGAGAAGAAGAAGGAAGAGAAGGGAAGAAAGTGTTCCCCGCTCGTTACAAAAGCCGTACCTCGTCGTTTCGACATCGGGAAGGTGATTGGAACCTTGAGAGCTGCAATTCAAGGTAGGTAAATGTAAAATCCCTTAAATCTTGTGAAACCCTCTTATATGGTCTAATCAAAGAGTTAAGAGAGAGTCTATGTGTTTTCGTTGATGGTTTTAAAGAAGGAATAAATAAGATCTGAAGGCATTTAAGTGATACCTTGTGTTGGAGGAAGAATCTTGGGTTTTAGGGTTTCTAGAGCTTGAAGGTACGATTTGTACCCAAATCTCGATTTAAACCTAGATCTTTGTTGTAGTCATATAAATGGAGTCATACATGTTTGGAAAATGGGAAGGAATCAACCCTTCAGGTTCTCAAATGCGAGGTGAAAAAGGAGAAATGGGGCTAGTAAGAATCCGCTAGACACTAGTGGGTGGCACCGAGGGGTAGCCAAACCCACCAGTCTTGGCTGGGCCTCGGGGCCTACAAGTGGGTAGGACCGGCAGGTCTAGGTACCTATCGGTAGAACCCATCGGTGTGGTCTGGGTACTACTTGCATAGGTGGCTTGCAAAGGTGGGTCCTCCTACCCACCTGTATGACCCACCTATGGTCCGATGAGCTCCGTTCAAGCTCAAACTTCATTGACAACCCCCTTTGCATTATTAAATGCATCTTGACCATGTCTTTCATTATTTTTATAGTCTCAGAACAGACGTATTCTAAGCTTCCTTTTTATGTTAGGTTTTTGTGACCTTCGTCTTCGCACGTCGGATCTCACTCGTACGGAGTGTGCACATCTTGTATATGAATAGGTAAATGGGAAGGGGACGTTGATCTTATATTGGAGTGTTTATTGCATCATTTTCATTATGTACATCAACTTGCTATTTATGAATGCCATCTTCATGCATATGTCTCATTTATTGCAAGATACATTTATGAATCGTTATGATGTATCTTTCAAATTTCAAATACTTATCACTTGCTTTGAATTATGAACATGAATTATTTCAAATATTGGATGGTGATGTATTGTTGGATATGTGATGAATTTCTAGATTAGACGTCATAGTCAACTTGGAAATGAATGTATTGGTGCGCCATGGAATGGGACGCAAATGCATATGTAGTCCTACTATCTCATATAGATGCATTGGGTTTAGGTTGACATTCCCTCATGCTACGACCCTTCCCAATAGGGGTTTAGGTGTTAGGTTATCACTGGGGGAAGCATTAGTCGTGGACCACCGTAGTGGTTAGAAGTATGCTCGGCTGATCTTTAGGACAGTTGGAAACCTTGGTGATATATTCAGAGGGCCGAGCATACTGCATTTATTTTCTACTGTGGTTTGGCCATAATTTACTTTTATGCTATGGTTCGACCACGATTTACTTTTATGACGTGGTTCAACCACGATTTACTTTTTCGAGTACTCGCAGCTAGCCCTCTACGACAACCCTATGGGTGTATCACAGGATGAAGAATGCATCTCCTACTCGGGGCATACACGCACTGTGATTCTGAGTAGCACGTAAGCTATGACTTCATATTGTCGCCTAGGCGATTAGGCCTAAAATTAAATTGCATACATTAGGATCATTTGAAATGTGACTACTTGTTTTTGTCTTTCTTTCCATTTACTAAGCTAGTGAGCTTACCCCTTGTATATACACTTTTTTAGATGATTTTATAGGTTTTCCAGCTTAGGAGTAAGAGCCGGGGCCCACCATCAAGTTTTCAGTAGGGGACTGGTGGGTTCCAGAAGGTTTCAGGCACAGTGCCAGGTACACGTGCGAGGGCTGCGTTACAGGGCAACAGTAGTGATTACCCATCATCAACCTGTTTGATTCTTTTATTTTTCCTTTTATGCTTTAGATATTTAAATTGTTATTTTCTTGTGTAATTATCATACCTGCAGGCCCACATGTATATATATATACTATTTATAACAATTTGGGTATCAAGAGTAGTGGAGAATTTATAGTTATATGTGATAAGCCTTCTGTTGAATTATTTAATTATATTCTTATATCTTGTGTCATTTATTGTGTTGTGGTTTACTGCATTAGATGATCCTGGTGATCCTTGGGTTATCCAGAGGTAACCCAGTCACCGGTCCAATTCTATGTGAACAGAGCGTGACATTCGTCCTCGTCACAACCATGAAAAGAAACGAGACCTCTTTACTTGTAAAATTAGAGATATGGCATCCGATAGCCCTTAAGGCCTTTTAAATACAAAATCTGCAAAAAAAAAAAAAAAAAACCCCAAGGTAGCTCCATTCTAAGTATGTAAAAATGCATACTTTACAACCTAAGATTTCACACATAAATGTGCTCATTAGTAGTAGAAACCCTGATTAGACTCTTGTGAAATAAGAATTCTAATTGAATGGAGAGAGGAAGAGAGAGTCTCTTCCCGAAAAGGGTTTGATCATTGAGGAGCTTCTTCCAGCCCACAGTCACGGATTCAACTACAACCTTTACTTTAGAGGATTTTCCTTTGTGAGACCCAAGAATATGACAAGTACCAAACCCGCTTGGAAGGATCGATGAGGTGTCCCCACCAAGAATACGGCAAGTTCCAGGGGTTTGGGAGATCGTGAGGGAGTGCAAACTTTAGTCTCACATCGCCTAGGGAGAGATTACTGGGTTAGTTAATAACCTCTAGCTTCCTTAACATAGCACAACTCGTTTTAAAGCCTTGAGGCCCATGGGCCAAAGAAGACAATATTGTGCAAGGTTAATGGGATCAGGGCACTACAAATGGTATCAGAACAAAACCCAACAATATGTAGGGCTACAGCGGGGATGCTGTGCCGAAAGGGAAGAAGTTGTGATACCCAAGAATATGGTAAGTACTAGACCCGCCTGGGAGATCCCATATCGCCTAGGGAGAGATTACTATGCTAGTTAATAATCTCTAGCCTCCTTAACATGACACAATGCGTTTTAAAGCCTTAAGGCCCATGGGCCAAAGAGGACAATATTGTGTAAGGTTAATGGGGCCGGAGCGTTACAGCCTTTGTCAATGTAAAGATTACCCTAACCATTTTCTATTGATTGGTTGTTTGGAAATTTCCCTAACACATGCAAAGAGACATTTGTGCTGATTAGATATTGATTTGACATTCCACATTACTAACAAGTGGTATTAGAGTATGCTAAATTTCATGGGTTTTAGAAATTATGGGTGGAATGTGACTCGGTATCTGTGGTGATTCTTTTTCAAAAGGGTCTAATTCCTTGGTACTTGCAACAATGATGGTTGGGTTTGAAGGATTATCTGGAATCCATTCAATGGAAAATCACCCACTGCTTCCATGAAGTAAATTCTGTGGTGGATTTCCTTAATAATTCCCCTGCAAGGCTTGAGATTTGAGAACCTATTCTCATATGGCCTGCTATTGTGTCCAAAGATCTGCACATGGATGCTATGCATCATCCCCGTTATAGATTTTCTTGAAGTTTTTTAGCTGTGAGTCTGAGGTTCTTGTTTCTTTCTCTTGCTGATGGCAATGCCGAAGGTGGGAAAAGATTCAATGTACCTCTTTCTTTATTCTTGTTTCTCTTTTATTTTTCTCATTCATTAATTCTTAATATACATGACTTTTCAACAAGAAAACAAGTGGTATTAGAGTAATTCTCCTTAAATGTTACTATTTTGCTTTGTAGTGGTGGAGATGTCTCTCTATCAAACCTTCAATTCTTTGTTTGGGTAGGATTTCCAGGCTAATATCAACAATTATAGAATAAGTTTTTATTTCTTTGATATTGATCCCATATCGATATAGTTGAGAACAATGTGTTAGTTTTTCCATGAACAGCCATGGCCGCCCGCAACGAGATCGGGGTCCTTTGTTGTCTAACAGGCATGTGGTGTAGATCCAAGGGTTGGGAGCCCTCAGACATGCCCCTGGATCAGCGTTGCAGGGTGTGTACAAACAATCAAGTTCCCTCGTAAAACAACCCTGTACAAGCCAAAGACCATCCGCAACTTAAATTCTATTGGCTTAGGGCCAGAGATTTTTGGCCCTAACCCTTAGGGCCAAAATCATTGCACAAGCTTGGTTTGTGCTTAGGGCGAGCTAGGGCGGATTTGGGCCAATAAGGCCAAAATTGCACCCCTAACCCTACTTGATCACACCACTTGGTCCAATCACAACCCTTGGTTTTAAAGAGGCATAGCTATAAATAGGATAGCAATGAAAACCTTAATTAGACTTTTGTGAACAAAGAATTCAGATTCAGTGGCCGTGACGAAGAGAGGAAAAGAATGTCTCTCCCTAAAAGGGTTTCGCTATTGAAAGAGCTTCTTCTAGCAGGTGGTGATAGGTTCAATCAATGCTGTTTTCTTTTAGTGGATTTCTATTTGTGAATCTAAAGGTAACCCTAACTCTTCATTGATTGATTGGAAAATACCCTATTGTATGTGATGATGTGTTCTTGTTGGTCAAATATCCCTTGTAAATGTTTAGGTTTTTCCCTGTAGTGATTGAGATGCCTCTCCTCTGTCAATCCTACAATCCCTTGTTTGGTTAACATTTCCTGGCTAATCTCAACAATGGCATTATAAGTTTTTGTTTCTTTGATATTGATCCCATACAGATGTACCTGAAGACAAATCAGGGTTCTCTGTAGCGCCACATAGGGCGTGTAGTGCAGATCCAAGGACTAGGAGCCCCTAGACACAGCCCAAGGTGCTACATGATCTGTATGTTAGAACTCCCTATGGGTTTGAGTTTGAAACCCTATTGAGGAAATCACACAGGAAAAATTTCATGGGTTTGAGTTTGAAACCCTATTGAGGAAACCACACAGGAAAAACAAGAACACGAATCTAATAAAATTATGGAGGATCGATTTGTACCTTTCACCTAGTATGCTGAAGATGATTGATGTTGGTCACTCCCACTTTTGTTCTCTTGGCTTGGCTATGGATCTTCTACAGCCCCTTAAACCTCCTTGGTTCTCTCACTTTAGTGGTAAAGTGGGGAAGAGTGAATAATGGTTGTAGGGACCCAAAACCTAGTATTTATAATACTGTCCTGCACTCAAAACTCTAAACCACAATGGGTTGAGCCAGCATATCCCTAAGCTTGAGAGTGGACCGAACGGGTTCATGCAATTTGACTCTCACCCATTTAATCAACCCGAATAATTAATTTAGCCCATAAATCCAATAATCTCCCACTTGGGCTACATTAATTATAAGGATGTCTTTTAAATTGGTGCGGCCATAGAATCTTATTACATTAACCACTCTTACTGTGATTCAGTTGAAAAACCACTCACATCGAATAACAGCAGAAGATACACCTCAGTATACGGCATACAACTTTCTGTTATTACAAACATAAGTAAGTTTCTTAACACGAACCTATGTGGGATACCATCATAGAAATATTGACATATCCTCAAATTACACTATTGTCATTCTATGTAGGTCCTTAACTGAGATATTAACCTTCACTGTGGCAAATCGCCTTTGATCTGTGGTTAACATCTAACTGTGGCCTTCCGCCTATAAACTGTGGCAAATATTGCCTATGAACTGTGACAAATACTGTCTTAAAATGTGGCAAACATTACCTTTTGAATTGTGGCAAAATATTGCCTATAACTAAGACAATTACTGCCTATAAAAACATTTTCAAATGAAATCATAAACCAAATATTTCAAGAAATAACTGTGCATAATGTAAATGCTAAAACTTAACCATAATTCATCAAACTGTGCCCCAAAACATATGGGCTAAGGTTCAAAACATAAACAAATACTAAACAAAACCAGAACTCCCACTAATCAAGCATTTCAAATAACTGTATGTAAAGAAATCCTAACTACTTGATGTGACCAAATTTTACTTGCTCTCAATTGCTGATGATCAGTCTACCTCACCCTTTATTAGTATCATTCTGCTTATCAATCCCAGAATTCTTCCTTTTCTCTAACCATTTCTTGAAAATAAAACAGTCCTTCTTCACATGTCCTTTCTTATGGCACCAAAAACACTCTACGTTGTTGGTATTCTCTTCATCCTGAGTCTTTTGAGATGTGTCAAGTTCTTGAGAGCTATTAGTCCTGTCATATAGCTTGACGCTTCCTCTGTTGGAAAAATTTTTGTTCCTTCTGCTTGGTCCACCAGAAGATCCCTTGTGAAAAGTTGCATGTGCACTCTCAAACCTAGTTTGTTTCAATTTTTCTTCCTCTTGAGTGCAAATGGAAATGAGCTCATTTAGTCTCCAATCGTCCTTCAGTGCAATGTAGGTAGATTGGATAACCTTATACTGACTAGGGAGGGTATTCAGTGCAATGTGTACAATATATTCTTCATCGATCTGTATTCCAAGATCCTTAAGTTTACCAGCATCAGTAGCTACACCCAAAATGTATTCTCTAACACTCCCACATCCATCATACCTTGTATTCATTAGCCTGGTCATCAATGTGGTTTTCTCAGCTTTCTTGTTGTGTTGAAATCTAGCTTTAATAGCATCCAGGAATTCTTTTGCAGTGTCTTTGATCTCTATGTTCCCACGTATAATTTCAGGAACTGCCTTTTTTAAAACCAGTATGCACTTTCTGTTTGCTTTAGTCCATTTCTTAAACTTGGTCCTTTCAGCACTTCTGCTCGAGTCTGTGAGAGGCTCAGGTTTAGGCTCCCTAAGTGCCAAGTCTAAGTCAAGAAGACCTAAATGCAATTCTAATTCCTCCACCCATTTTTGATAGTTGTTACCAGTGAGTATTGGGATGGAAGATACATAACTTGAGGAAATGGTCATCTTACTACAGCAGTAACAACAACACAATACATGTCAAATATCAAAATATAAATCATAATATAAAAACATGTAATACCATCAATATATTTTAAATAAGAGTTACAACTAAAAATGTATCCCTATCCTTTGGGACAGGAATTAGCTGATGCTCTTATATTCTTTTTTTAACTGTGAAAACAACACTAATTTTGGAATTCAATCACCTTTGGGTAAAAGAACTCCAAATTCAATGTCCCTTTCTGAAATGTGGATGATTATCATCAAACCTTGATGACATAACCTTTGGGAAAGTATCACCTTTACTGTTGGAGAAGATATAATCGAACTGAATGTACCACTTTGGTGGGTTTCACTCAGTTCTATCATATCTTTCCCATTGGAGATGTATATCTTTATGTTCAAAACATACATATAAATGTCACTAGCACAACAATAACCATACAAGAGTCACAACCGCAACTACATTCCTATCCTTTGGGCTAAGAATGCACTGGTCCTCTTGTAAATTTATATTTACTGTGAAAAGAACAATAACTTTTGAAATCCCCTCACCTTTGGGCTTAGGAACCTCTAGGTTACTGTCATTTTCTTAACTTTGGTGACATCACCTTTGGGCAAATGTCACCTACATTGATACCCTGTGGAAAATCATGAAATAATAAGATGTACCACTTTGGTAGATTCCACCTCATCATTTCATGGTTTTCTAAAGCAAAATTATTTTGCAACTAAGAATGAGCGGAAGCTTACACCCTTTTCCATATTAACATATCTCAATTTAAAAAAAAAAATCTCAATTTCATGGTAACCAATAACATATATATTTTTCAAAGCATTGATTTATGCTATTTTGTTTCAATGATTGAAACTAAATACAACATAAAATTTCAAATAAACATGTCATATTAAAAATTAGATCATTAAATGTGGCCCGAAACAAGAAATCCAACGCAAAAAACAGATTTCAATTTGGCCTTAAAACGAACCTTTAAATGAAATTTAAAGTAGTTTAAATAAAAAAACCCAAAAGGAACAAATTGAAACCAAATACAACATAAAATTTCAAATAAATATGTCATATTAAAAATTAGATCATTAAATGTGGCCCGAAACAAGAAATCCAACGCAAAAAACAGATTTCAATTTGGCCTTAAAACGAACCTTTAAATGAAATTTAAAGTAGTTTAAATAAAAACCCAAAATGAACAAAAACCAAACAAGCCTTTTTTTTTTTAAATCAATCCAAACCAACCGGTTCGGCCATATGAGTTCCGGGTCAAATTCGGGTCAATTGGTCAACGACCCGGTCAACCTTTGACCGAGTCAAATAGTACATATGAGTTGACCCACTGTGTCACCGGTTCGAATCAGTAGGGTTTCCGAGTTGAACCGGCGATGACTCGCCTTTTTTTTTTTTTTTTTTTTTTTTTTTCTCTCTCCTCCGGTAGCCGGTTTCCGGCGGCACGTGCCGGCGCGTCCGGAGGTTTCCGGTGACTTTCGGCATACTGCCGCGACCGTCTTCTCGTGATCTACAACTTTCGTGAAGAAAGTTTTCCCATACAGGATCTTTAAGTGATGGTAAAATTACGATTTTTATGATTTTCATGATTTTTAATCAAATCAGGTTTTAAGTAACAATCAAAATCCTCATGTATAAGAAAAATTCAATCGATTCTTGTCCCATGTGGTCTGCTCTGATACCATTTGTTAGAACTCCCTATGGGTTTGAGTTTGAAACCCTATTGAGGAAACCACACAGGAAAAAACATGAACACGAATCTAATAAAATTATGGAGGATCGATTTGTACCTTTCACCTAGTATGCTGAAGATGATTGATGTTGGTCACTCCCACTTTCGCTCTCTTGGCTTGGCTATGGATCTTCTACAGCCCCTTAAACCTCCTTGATTCTCTCACTTTAGTGGTAAAATGGGGAAGAGTGAATAATAGTTGTAGGGACCCAAAACCTAGTATTTATAATACTGTCTTGCACTCAAAACCCTAAACCACAATGGGTTGAGCCAGCATATCCCTAAGCTTGAGAGTGGACCGAACCGGTTCATGCAATTTGACTCTCACCCATTTAATCAACCCGAATAATTAATTTAGCCCATAAATCCAACACTATAGTGATCCCAGCCCTTTGATCTGTGCTACGCTACTATAGTTCTTGTAGAGCTACAGAAGATTGGGATCCTACGAATCACAACCCCGCACAAGCCAGAGACCATCGGGACTTAATTTTTGTTGTACTGTTATGAATATTATACCACTGCCTTGTTTTATTTATTCTGAACTTTTTTATTGATTCTGAATCTCCTCTACATGTTACAGTGGTTGAATTTATTAAAAAATAAAATAAAATAGATGGCACACACTTGTCCATCCGTAATTAATTATTGCTGCTGCCCCGGCAACCCCCATCGCCCTCCTCCCTGTGGGTGTACGTCACCTGCAGGAATCCAACGGAAAAAAAAAATAGGTTTCCAGTTAAAAACGTGATGGGAACTTGGGCTTGCATTTGTCACCTATGAAACAACTGTTTTTGGATTTTGGTTTAGGAAGGTAGGCTTGGGCTTGTGTTTGTATTATTAGAGGGCTGGAATTTAAAATAATAAAACAAAAAGTCAAGTTTTGTATTTAAAATTTTAAGGCCATTTTGGGTTTAGTTTTATTCTGTTTTTGGGTCTAGTCAAACCAAAACCCAAATGGTCCAGCCTGATGAAGCGGTTCTTTCTATATTTTATTTTATTTTGGCCCATTTTTAAATCTGATTTTCACTTGGTTTTTTAAACAAGTTTTGGTCTCACTTTCAAGCTTTGTTTTAATACTTAACCCTATCTATGTGTCGACCATTTTACCCTTGTTAGTGAGTCATACCTGTGGGGTAGACACACATTATTTTATTATTATTTTTAACATCAAAAGGGTTTAATGTTAAAGAATTACCTAGGGGTATTTTTTGTAGGTTTGCAAATGTGAGTTGTAGTTAATGACTTAATATTAGGGATTCTATGTGACACTTGCTTCTGCTTGATGTGTTACATTTATAGTAATTGTTTCTGGAACCAAACACAATGTGGGATTATAAGATTTATGGAAATGCCATTAAAACTCTACGTTAGCCTACTACCAGTTAATGGGTGGTAAATTAAATTGTTAATTTATAATTGGGATTTAAAGGATTGCCTTTATATTTAAATAATTGGAATGGACATTGTTATGGGATTTTATTTAAATAAATGTGTATAAAGATGCATGTTACAATGTGTATATAAGACACGTCGTGGATGGATGACATTCTCTCTCCTTTTTATCACTTTCACTTTCTCTCTTTCTCTGTCCCTTTTGTTAAATATTAAGTACTCTTCTTGAGCAGCCCAAATGATGGATTTATTTCTCTAAATTTTTTGTAATTGGGACGTAATTTTTTATATTTAATTAAGACTCGCTGATATTGGTCACTATACAAATTATGGTTTTTGGCGGTTTTTGGTTGTGTACCCATGATCGTTATGTGATGTTAAAAGGTGGAGAGATTAAAATGTAATGAAATTTCTATACTGGGGGGGGGTTAAATGGTTACATTTCACATGGATTGTCCTTTTTGGTAATAATGGACAAGTTGTGAGATCACTCTACTGTATCACATCTTGGCTTAATCACAACTGTTGATTTTAAAGAGGTTCAATTATAAACATTATGGTGATAGAAAACCCTAATTAGACTCATGCAAATTAAGAATTCAGATTGAGTCATGATTACAGAGAGAGAGAGAGAGAGAGAGAGAGAGAGAGAGAGAGAGAGAGAGAGAGAGAGAGAGAGAGAGAGAAATCCTCCATAAGGGTTTCACCATTGAAGCAGTTTCTTCTAGCAGGTCGTGACGGGTTGAAGTGTTGCTTTCCTACATAGAATTTTCCCTTGTGAATATACAATTAAACGTTGCCTTTCTCTATTGATTGATTGGAAAATACCCTAACACACGTGAGGATATATTCTTGATAGTGAAATATTAATTTTGCATCCCGCATTCCCAACAAAAGTGAGTGGGGCTACTAATGTCCCAAAGTGTGCAACGAATCACTGGAAAAAGGAAGCTAAATTATGAAAACTTCAGACTTCATGCACATTAGTTGGAGTTAGTTATTCTTATATCACCATAATATTGGTTCTATCTTTTGAAATTCCATTGCCGAGAACATTAAATCCCAAAGATAATATTTAAAACTCCATGAAATAGTACCTTTTTAAACAAGTATTAATGACTCAACACACACAATACATATTGAAGATGTTTACAAATGTTCATTAGTAGTTTACATTTTATTTTTTATTTTTTCTACGAGGGAACCTCTGTACCCACCCTAACATACAATCCTATTTATAAGATTGGGTAGAGAAATAATTCTAATCAAGGTAAACTTTACTAGGTAGGTTCCTTCGTACAAAATACATATGAAAATTTAAAAATAAAACAAATATAGAAGGAGGACACCTTAGTCAATACTTCTTCTCTAAGTGTAAACACGGAATTTTGTTACCTTAATCTTCCTCTTCTTTTGCTTACCAGTGCTTCGAGCCCTAAACACTTTCAGGGTTTTGTAAATGACCTTGTATCCCTCTCTTCCTTTGTTCAAAGAGACCTCAGAGTTCCTCTGAACATTAAAATTGTGATTTTTCAAGTTCTATTTTCTCTCTCCTCTCACAGGCAGTCCCTCGATGACTCGAAACTTCGAGAAGGTTCAAAATCTAGGGGAATCTTAGAAAAGTCCAGTCAGAGAGGGAAAAAAAACCCAAAAGTCCCTTGATTCGTGCACTATCTCATCAACGAAATCTCTAATTTTTTAATTTTTAGTAATAACTGTCATTATTTTTTAATATAATTTTTCTGATTTTTCATGAAACTTTCAAGTAAAAATATATATGGTATCAGACTAGGCAAGCTAGTAATTTGCCTAGCCTGTGTTTGCCTCTATAAATTAATAAAAATATATGTATATGCAGTTATTCTAAACCGCGGTGGAATGTATAGTTAATTCAAAAATGAACAATGAATATATATATATATGGTAAAAACCGTTACTATAACTGAGAGTCCAAAAAAAAAATCCCACATAGATTATCCTTTTTCAGCTCTCATTCCTTGTGTGACACCCAATAATACAGTAAGTACCGAACTCGCCTGGGAGATTGATGAGGTGTCTTCACCAAGAATACGACGAGTACCAGAGTTGTGACACCCAAGAATATGGCAAGTACCGGACCCACTTGGGAGTTCAGTGAGGTGTTCCCACTAAGAATACAGCAAGTACCAAGGGCTTTGGGAGATCGGTGAGGGTATGTAAACTTTATTCCCACATTGTTTAGGATGAGATTACTAGGTTAGTTGATAACCTCTAGCCTCCTTAACATTACACAACGCATTTTAAAGCCTTGAGGCCCATGGGCCAAAGAAGAAAAAATTGTGCAAAGTTAATAGGACCGGGGAGTTGCAAATGGTATCAGAGCGGACCCCGACAGCTTGTGGGGCCATAGAGAAGGCGTTGTACTGAAAGGAAAAAAGTTGTGACACCCCAAGAATATGGCAAGTACTGGACCCGCTTGGGAGATCAGTGAGGTGTCCCCACCAAGAATATGGGAAGTATCAGGGGCTTTAGGAGATCGGTGAGGGTGTGCAAACTTTAATCCCACATTGCCTAGGGAGAGATTACTGGGCTACCTGATAACCTCTAGCCTCCTTAAGATTGCACAATACTTTTTAAAGCCTTGAGGCACATAGGCCAAGAGGACAATATTATGCAAGGTCAATGGGGCTGGGGCATTACAAAAGTGTTTGGGAGATTGGTGAGGGTGTGCAAACTTTCAATCCCACATCGCCTAGGGGAGATTACTGGGCTAGTTGATAATCTCTAGCCTCCTTAACATGGCACAACACGTTTGAAAGCTTTGAGGTATCACTCCTTGCCTCCACTCACTTAAAGGCTGGTGACATGGACACACACGTGTCCACAATCCATCCAAGATCCACGATGCAGCACTTTAAGTTCATAAAGCTATGAAATGATTCTACGATCACATAGATAATAAAATCAAAATATACACAATTGGTGTTGTCTAATGATATTTAACATATTTACCAAAAGAAGGTTCTCATAGTAGAAACATAATTATAGTTATGCCCCTAGGGCTACATCTGATATGTAGACAAAAGAAATCAAAATAGAAGATCATACTCTCATCCTCAATGTGCTCCGAATGCACAATCATCACATACACATCCGTCCTCGTGCATAGCAAGCTCCTCATCCCAGCGGTCACCTTCATAGAGAGCCGGCTCCTCAACTACATACTCTAGATAGTTCGCTAACTCAACATCTAAAAGGGGGCAACAACGTGGGTGAGCTTCTGCGAAGCCCATTGAGGGGTAAGACACAAGTAATCATAATAATCCATAAAATTAAACAAAGATAAATATAATTGCTCAATCCCAACAAGATGAATGCAATGACATGATTCAGATTATCACACGAGTCTCTCCATTAAACTAATTAAAATTAGGGTCTGAGTACCACTACAACATAGGGGATATCCCTAGTCTTGGAATCCAACAGATCGACCACCCGGAATCTAACACATCGGTCACCCTGTAAACCCCAAATGAATAATCCCCCCTACACCACGGTCCTAGAATCTTGCACATCAGTCACCCATGTTGTAGGACAGTCACGGTCTGAGAAAACCCATCAATCACCAGTGATGTGGGATAGTCAGTACCTCACCCCTACTGGAAAGGGGTGTAGCACCCGGGTTATTTTTCTAGCCTAATGCAACCTAACATGATTCATATCACATCAGAAATACAAGGTGATCATACTTGGGGATGTAGTACCGATATCTCCCATAACCTCAGTAATCGAAATATCCCACAACCTCGACAATGCTGCACCCACAACCATGACTACACACACTCTCACTTATGAGTATGTAGTACCGATATCTCATACAACCTCGGTAATTGAAATTCCCACAACCTCTGCCATACTGCATCCCATTTATCACACCCACCCACACATACACACCCTGGATATGCAGTATCGGCATCTTCCACAACCTTGGCCATATTGCATCAAATTCACACACACACACACACACATACACGCACATTCACAACTCATATCATTATGCCACATCAATATTCACCACAGGTAACAAGGTTATAACATGCAAAATGACATGATCATAAAAATTGTGCTTCATGATGTAAACATTTCATAAAACAAAATCACACAAATCCCCTCACCTGGAGTCCTAGATGATGGTGGACAGTCGATGGTCTCGTGTCGTGTAGTCTCATCACTTCTTGATTCTACTCCTAGGATACATAGGGTTTTTAATCAAATTACTCAACCATAGGGAGGTTCGACCCTAGGGTACATGTTCTAGCTTCATTTTCTATTTTCCTTTTCTTTGATTCGTTTCTCAAGTTGGGGATTTCGGGATTATAACTTTGATTTATATGTGGGGAATGTTCACCCACATTAATTAACTTAGATTTTTTGTGTTTAGTGGGTTAGTTAGGCTATGGTTACACAATGTACCAAAAATCCCCAAAGTTCAAGTCTAGCTTAAGCTAAAATTTGGGAAATTCGGTTGAGGGTTTATGTGTTGACCATCCATGGCTTATGTGGTCACTTTAAGCCATCATTTTTGTGCCTAATTTCATTTCCCCAAACCCAATTTTAGGTTTAAATTGTTGGTTATAAAATATTTGGGAAAGGTTCACCATTTCTAAGGTTTAGTTGCTCAAATTGGGGATTTTAGGTGGGAATTTTATAAAGAAAAATTCATAAACTCAAATTGAGCCACCAATCTTGCTAGGGTAAGTCTCTTACACCTAATTCCCCTCCTAATTGGTAGTCTTGACAAGTGGGAAAGTGGGTTTTAGGAAATTTGGGCAATTTCCCCATTTCTAGGTTTTGTGTTATCCAAATTGAGGATTTGAAGTGGAGATTTCATAGGAGATTGTCCCTAGACTTAATTGTGACCATTTCATTCCTTAGTTTAGGTGTAAGACATCATTTTCCCAACCTAGGATTAGGTTAGGATGTTAGGTCATAGAGGATTTGGGCAAATTTCCAAATCCTAGGGTTTTGAGTTGCCAAATTTTGGGGCTTTTCTTATGAGAGGTTTCCACAGTCAATGTAAGCGGTTAACTTGTTTGATTAGGTCCCTCA
>NW_024868991.1:36814-43797 GCF_013358625.1 Macadamia integrifolia
TATTTTTTTTAATTGCGTGGGTTGTTTATTTTTAGTTATTTATTTATTTAATTTTAATTGCGTGGTTTGCGTCTTTAAATTCTTAGATGACGAATGGTTAGGACGTTATTTTTAGGACGGTAATTAGAATTAGATCACAACCATTAATCAGTTCACTTTCGCATTATTAAAAGAAATAAAAAAATAAAGTGGCTGCTCTCCCTGTGTTCGACCCGTGGCTATACTGATCCATACGCTTGCGGTTACATTTTAAATCTCAAACAGGGATCCTCTTTCTCCTATTCTGCTCATTATTGCAAAGGAAGTTCTTTGTCATGGTCTTCATGAGCTATTGCCGTAGAAGAAGATTCATTCTCTTCCTAACTCCAGCAATGTTTCGACCCCCACTCATTTGCTTTATGCTGATGATATTTTTGTATTTATTAATGCAAACTTAAGAGGGGTTAAACAATTGAAGAGATTTTTAGACTTATACCAAGCTTTCTTAGGTCAATGTATTAGCATGGATAAAAGCAAGCTTTTCCTGGGCAAGATTCAAGCTGCAAGGAAGTGGAGAATCAGAGAAATTACTGATATCCCTGAATGCAAGTTCCCTACTCGCTACATGGGAGTTGAAATTTTTAAAGGCAGAGTGAAGAAAGAATTTATATTGCCTCTTATGGATAAATTCAAAGCTCGATTAGCTGGATAGAAAGGGAAAATGCTATCAATGGTAGGTCGGTTGGAGTTGGTTAAGTCTATGATGGGTAGCATCTCAATTTATAAGTTTACGATATATTTATGGCTTGCTTCTTCCATTTCTATAATGGAAAGATGGGTTCAACATTTTATTTGGAGTGGGATTCTGATTCTTCAAGGGCAATTACAGTTAAATGGAGTGATGTGTGCAGACCAAAGGTGGAAGCTGGCTTAGGCATTCGTTACTTACATGATGTTAATTTGGCAATGCTTGCAAAACTTGCCTAGTTCATCAAAAAATATTCCTCTATGGCTGCAACCTTTTTACGAGGGTGTCTCCTCTCTTCTACTGGTAATCCTAAAAAATCATATGTTTGCTCTTTGATCTTTCCTAGGATTAGGAAGATCTGGGACTTTGTGGAATCAAATCAAAGCAGAGATGGGTAATTGGTAATGTCTCTTCAATCTCAATTTGGTATGACCAATGGCTATCTCATAACTCTATTATGGAGGCTATTGAATTCTCTCCCATTCATCCTCTCGAAGCTAAGGTAGATGATTTTATTATTAAAAAAAAATAAAAATAAAAATAAAAGATGATTTTATTATTGATGGGAAGTGGGACCTTCCAACGGTTTATTCGACGCAGCTGCAGTCGGTTTTTGCTATGGTTAAGAAGTTATTTCTTCCTTCTATACCTATTCCAGATAAGAGAATTTGGTCCCTCACTCAGTCTAGTTATTTCTTAGTTGTATCAACTTGGGAGGGCCTTCGCTCCAGATCAGTGCAGGTTCTGTAGCATAATATGGTCTGGTTTAGAGGAATTTCTCCGCGAATTTTAGTTTTTGGTTGGAGATTGCTACATGTAGACACCCAATTTTGTCACCCCCCTCCGGCTATAATGAAATGAGGATCTTGGATACGAGTTTCAACTTCTGATCAACAGAGATGATGATTGACTAAGAAAACCTGAAAACATTTTCCAACTATCAAAAAACCCTAGAAACCCCCATGCAGGAGAGAAGAGGGTCCAAATTTGACTTTTTATATACAAAAGAATCTGGTCAAAATGATCATACAGATGGATAGTGCTTGAAAATATGATTCTGATGATATATGGAACATCAAAATTAGACCGTCAGATCTCCCACAATCATCCCTGAAAAATTACATTTTTTCGTACGTATGCCGCACACATTGGCAAGCCTTCTGGAAATCTGGAAAAAATCCCTACCTACCCAAATACCCTAACTACATCCCCTATCTAAAAATCCTGGAAACCCCCGCGCGGGAGAGAAGAGGGTCCTAATTTGACTTTTTTATATACGAAGGAATCTCGTCAAGATGACCTTACAGATGGATAGTGCTCAGAAATACTATTTTGACAATATAGGGCACATCAAATTGGATCGTCGGATCTTCTGTAATTGTCACCAGAAAATTCTATGTTCATACACACACTACACACAGACTTGCCCGTATGCATGCTGCGTGCACTAGCCAATAGGCCAGCCGCATGCATACTGCGCACGTTGGCCTGTCAGTGAGGAGCCCCATGCACAGCCCTGTCCACGCCCCCAGTGGCTGCTACCCATGCCCCTGCTGGCTGCTACCAGTACCCGTGCTTGCTGCTGCTCGCTACCCACCTACTGTTGTGTGCGCCCTATGCTGCACACCTCTCACATTGCTGGCTAGCCCGCACACAGCTGTATGCCAGCCTATTCACATTGCCTGCCAATCCTTGCACCATGCCTGCCCTTCCGTGCATCCGTGCCGATCATGCCACATGCATTTCAACCCAACCTTGTGTGCGGCTGTCAATGGTCGGGATTTGTGTTCCACTGGCCTGATGGGTGAAGAAATTTCTTCTTCACCCATTTTTGTGTATGCACTACTCCGCTAGCATACCCTACGCCGTAACCTCCTATTAGTCTAAAAACTCACTTCTTACCCCCATTGGCTAAAATTTCTCTCTCGCCCCATTTGTCCAAAAACCCTTTTTTACCCATTGGTTAAAAATTCTCTCTCCCTGTTGGCCCAAAAATCCTATAAATACCCTCTCCTTTAGATTTGAGAGACCAAGTTCACAACCCCACAACTACCCTTAGGAAGTGAAGCTCTGCCCTCTCTCCTCCTCCTCTCCCCCTTTGAGTTTCTTCGGGTCTTCAGAGTGATCTTCGTCAAGATCCAAAATTTTGTTCGAATCTTTGAAGTGTTCTTCAGGACTTTGAAGATCTTCAATCCAAGTTTGTAGTTCAATCCATTTTGGCCAAAAATAGCATGTTTTTAGCCTCCCCCTTTGAGTGTTCTTGATTTTTACCAAAAGTAAAAATCCCTCTGCCTTTGAATGTTCTTGATTTTTACCAAAAGTAGAAATCCCTCCCCCTCGAGGTTCTTCGAGTCTACGAAGAGATCTTTGTTAAGATCCAGAGTTCTGCTCAGATCTTCAAAGTGTTCTTCGGGGCTTTGGGGATCTTCAATTCATTTTTAGGTCAATCCATTTCTTTCCAAAAATAGAAGTTCCTAATGGAAGCTTTGTCCGAGTGCCCTTGGAATCTTTCCAGAAATAGCCATTCCCAGTGGACCACCTCAACATAACCCTCCCCTACCCATTCCCAGTGGAGGCTCTGTCAAAGTGCCACCTCAGCCTAGCCCTCCCATAGCCTATCCTCAGTGGAAGCTCTGTCGGAGTGCCACCTCATCCAAAGCCCAAAAATAGCCTTCCCTAGCCAATTGTCCGAATCCAAATCCGAAAATAGCCTTCCCTAGCCGAAGCTCTGTCCGAATCCAAATCCAAAAGTTATCTTTTCTAGCCAGAACTCTGTCCAAATATCATTACAATCAAAATCTCTCAAGAAAGGAAGTTTGAGGTCAAGACCATCTTCCCCTAAGCCAGGAGAATCTGAAAGACAGTCTGAATCGATACTAATCAGGGGCCCACCCCTCTTGAATCGAAATAGGGGTTAAGTTCAGGTATAGTTTCTTAACCAAATTGTCATCATGTAGCTTTATATAGACCTTGTTTTAGTGTTCATAGTCATTTAAATTCAATCAATAATATATATGTGTGATAACTTAGCCATACATGTGGAATATGAATAATTATGGAAAATGTTCGTTCTTAAGCATCTAGTAAGAAGACCAGTCAAACGGGGTAGATTGGGTACCTGACACCTTAATTCTACAACCTGACACTTACCCTAAATCTCTGGACCATACCAACTTTCGGGCCCTTTTCTCCAGAATTGGGCCCACCCCAGGGTCTTAGGCCCATAATCCTGAGTGGTGACTCCAAACCCTTTTGTATGATCCCAATCCCCATATTGGACCATTATCAAACCCCCGTCTAGAATGATGAACTTTACACTCTTACGAAATAGGCCTCCACGTATCTCTGAGCGACGATATGGTGGTGAGAGGCCCGCAAAAAAAGCACATATGACACACCCCTCCCTCATGAAAGAGAAAGAGAGGAGAGATGATAGAATGGATGCTACGGTCTCATCATTCTTCGGTCACTACCCTCACAGTGGCGACTCCACTTAGGATAAATGTCAAGCTTCCGACTTTAGATGCTACCATTAAATGCAAGAACATTTTTCACCACATCTGTTTGAAAACATGTTTGTCTAACCTCGTGTTTGTAATTATATTCGCTAACCACATCATACATCATGCTCAAAGTGAAATCATTTGGCGAGGGACTCCCTATCATGCCCGCACCCTCAGGGAGGTCAGTGCATGTCATGGAGAGTACTCTGAGAGCAAATGGTAGCCGCTTCTTGTACAAGGGTGTAGGTATTTTTAAACAGTGAGGATGTTCGTATTTGTGCCAGCACCTTCAGGGAGATCCGTGCACTTTATGATGTTCTAAGATCAAATAATGATATTCCTGTATTACACTTTTGCACACAATCACTCACAGTACCACCACCCCGTGGCCAGTTGCTTAACCTCGTGTATAGTCATGAGTAATGAGCAAAGAAGTCACCCCTTGATCTCTTACCCATGGGTATATCAAAAGCATCACGTACCTTGTGTATATAGATCTTGTCAAGGATGCCTTATCGGTCCTATTGCATCCATTGAATACTCGCATCATGTAGGAAATAAATGGAGAATGCTAGGAACACCACAAGTTGATCTGTAGAATTTGTTTGCGGTCTTAAAATAGAATATTCCTATAATATGTTCTAGTCATAAAGAAATGCTCTCCTAAGTGAGTTTCGGATAAAAGGGGTCCTTTCTCCTTAGAAATGAAATATGGATGATTTGGCATACGCGATCCAGGCTGACTTCTGTTAAAGTCCCGCAAAATGTTGAATTATTTAAAAGACCCAAGGAAATTATGAGGAAGGTCACCTAGTGGGATAAGATTAAGGAAAGCATGACTTTATTGGTAAAGAATGTATTAATAGGGATTTTCTGGTCAAGCCATTTGTATGAATCTCCCGCTCATGGTATTGAGTGGAATAGGGGCATCAACCCCCATCCACTCCCTACCATCAAATGGACTAACTTTGGATGGATCATTGGTTGTTAATCTAGTGAATGTGTGAATAAGGGGTTGAAAATTCAAGAATCCTAAAATAAACCATTTTTGGTTCAGTTAAAATTCCACACCTCAAGTATTCTCCGTGGTCCATTTGGACACATCAGGGTAATTGGTTGACTCGCCTAAGTCTAATGTCACCCCGTCATCTCTCCAAGATTGTCTACTGCTAAGTGATTATAGCCCAATTAGCATGGATCCACACAACCCTGAATCACTCGAGCAAACATAGGTCCATCCCATAGAGACTTTGCAGAAAGAGATGGCCGAAGTCAAGAGAGGGATAGCTCAGATATTGCATGCACTCCAGAACCCTCCCAGAGCTGATCCCAGGACTAAGCCGACACTAGCTGTAGGAGATTTGGAAAAGAATAGAGCTACAGGTTATCGTGGGAACTCTTCCCAAGTTGACTCAGGAGAACCAGAGCAAGTCAGACCAACGGTTCAAAGAGGATCTTCACCTACCCGTCCCAATGGCCAACAGCGGGTCTATTCCAAGGCCTCTCCTTCTAGGGTAGTGATTGAAGATGAAGAAGAGGAATTTATAGCGCACGTCCAAATAGAACCTCCAGAAATAGAGAGAGAAAAGACAGTTAGGGAGCAATTGAAAAAAATAGAAAATATGCTCCGAGTAGGGAAAAGTTCAGAAAGCCAAACACTGGTTTCAGATGAAATGAGTTTCTTTCAAGGGGTAAGGATTCCTGAGAAATTCAAGTGGCAGACCGACATGTTTTATGGGTTAGAAGACCCCAAAGCTCATCTCAAAGTCTTCCTTAGCATCGCCAAGTCGTGGCAACTTACAAATAACCAGATGGGGTAAACCCTATCGAGACCAGCACTAAGGTGGCTCACACAGTTGGAGTCATCTCAAACTCAGAATTGGACAATAGTGGTGAAAGCCTTCACCAAGCAATACTCCTACAATATCGAGGTAGATGTGAAATGTCGGGAACTTGAGACATTGAGACAACAGCCTAGAGAAGGACTCACCACCTTCTTGATGAGGTTTAGGGATAAGGCCGCCAAGATGGCAGATCGGCCTTTAGAAGCAAAGCAGGTGGAGATGTTGATTGAGAACTTATCAAAGCCTTATTATGATGCCCTCTACTACCAACATCTACAGACTTTTGATGCCCTAATAGCCATCGGCACACGTGTGGAAAACAGAATCCTAAGGGAAGCTCAGTATCAAAGATCCTCCTAAGATGCAGGCAAAAATACCCGAGTCGGACGTGTAAAGGGTCTGGAAACTTATATGGTGAGTGAATTTCAGTAGTCAGTCTCACCAGCCACTTCTTCACAATCATTTGTAATACAAAAAGATGCACCCTCTCAGAAGGCCCATCGTCCAAGAAGGCAGTTTTCTGATTTGGGAATGCCTGTGACAGCAGTATATTATATTAATTATATAATATAATACCTATGGGCCCATATGTAATTATACTATGTATAACAATTTGGGTATCAAGAGTATATGAAAAATTACAAGTATTCTTATACGACAAGACTTTCGCTATATTATGTTAATTATATCCCATATTTACTGGTGCTTGTTATGCAGTGGTTACTGTATCAGATGATCCTAGTGGTTTTGGGTTACCTGGAGGGGACCCGATCACCGGTCCGATTCTATGTAAACAGGGTGTGACACCTCACTCTACGGGGGAGCATCTTGTACCAATCTCAGGCTGTGTTTGGATGACCATATCTGGCCAAGGTCAGTGGTACTCCCCCATCATGCTCCTAGGATAAA